>NW_015151809.1:94743-113307 GCF_000732505.1 Cyprinodon variegatus | reverse complement strand
CTACTTACTGAGCAGAAATCTGACAGATGTTTCCTTCATTGTGTCTCTCAGAGCTCTGATAGAGATGTTCAGAGGCTGCGAGTAAAACCCTCTTCCTCTGTGGTTGAGGGGCTGCAGGAACATGAATTAGCCAATGAGGTGAAGACACGTATCTCCACCAACTGGGCCCTGGCTGTGGGTTAGCAGCATCACACCACTTCCTGTTTTGCTGTAGTTCTCTGACAAAATGTTTGTTGTTCACTTGATTAAAGTTCGCTTCCTTGTGACTCTTCAATATTATTCTAAACATATTACCGACAGTTGCTTATGTTGCTGAACTTCATGTCTAGAAGCCTTTGTATATAGTATAAAAAATATACTGGTGTGAGTAATGGTAATGAAGCAATCAGGTTTGCATTCAATTGGCCACTGACTGGAGGAAATAGTGGAAAGGGTAATGATTGTGGCTTATTATTGAAAGTAAACGGAGCCTTCATCATAAATTTGGATGAGCTGTGGAGATGTTTCTCCTGAACAACAAGGATTGTTCAGAGAGGATCAGAAGTTGACTACATCTGTTAAATATCATCTACCATTGAATGAGCCAGAGCTCAGTATCCCTTACAAAAGGAAGGTTGTGGAACAGAGGCTGTGCCATCTGAAAAGGAGGTTTTAGATAGACTAATTGCTCACCTCTCCTCCAGAACATACAGACCAGAGCACCGCAGCCTCATCCCATTACTGAGTTAGCGGAGAAATGCTGCCCTAAGAGCTTCAAAAATGTAGCCCGCTGCTTCTCCTTTGCAAACCAATGATAAGTGAAACTCGTGTAATCCCACCAGAAGACCAAGCACTGACTGATGTTCAGTTCAAATTAAGGGGATGCTTCCTCTGAAGGCCAGATTTGTTGGCCAATTACGTCATCATAACGTACCATCAGCACATTTCCGCATGTGCAAGCAGATAATCATGCAGGTCACCTCACCCTAAATAATGTAGTCATAGTACTAAAATTACTTATTTCTATCCTTAAATCACTACAGAATGTTAACACACATCTTGAAAACATTTTTTATGACTTTGCTGAGACAATTTTGGTGCTTTTGACATTTTCTCCATTAAACTGCTTGTCTGACTGCATCATCGGAGATGCTCAGAGCAGTCTGGCAAATTAGGATTAAACAATATTTATCTTTTTTTTTTGTTATTTTTTTCTTTAGATTATGCAGTATATGCCATAAAGTTAATAAGAAAGGAAAAAAGAATCTAACTCTAAAACACTAGATTTATGTTTAAATCCAAAGCAGTTAAAGTTAACTCCGTTAAAAGTTAACAGCTATCCACGTGCGAGAGGCGGGGTACACTCTGGACAGGTTGCCATTCTATCGCATGACACATTATTACCCTTTAACACATTGTAGTTTTAGTAGGCTTACTATTTTAAGGAGGGAAAATGTTATTTAGGCATTTTCTACAAATGAATATTGAGGGGGCAACCCCGATGTATATCTATTGCATATGCACAAATGAGATGATGTTCAGATTGTGCTTCGGGGATGGATCGGGTAGTGACAATGCGGCTGACAAATGCAGTCTTCTTTTTGCCTGCTTTGAAGGACGGGTCAGTTGTATCCTATGTAGCTTTGTGCATCCCATGATGCACTGCACATGCAAGTTAGCCGGCTGTTCCGTGTTCAGAGGAAAAAGGTACTTTGTGATGAATAGTGGTTAATATTGTACGTGTAATTTAATATAATATGGTTCTGTCTAAAAAGAATCAGTAAAAATTGTTGTTTCTGGATAAACATACTGGTTCTGGTCGGGGTACATGGTGATGCATTTGTGGGTGGTGACATCATCTATTGTGGGAGAGAGGTGGTACTAATCCAAGTCTGAGTGGTTGAAAGTATTCAAATCAGCATTTCTGAATCGGTCCAGGAGCACAGCGGCGGAGACCTCTGGCCACACCTTTACTGTCCTCACAGTAGGTTTCACATGTTGGATCAGTGATGAGTACCAAAGTGTGAGCAAAATGGGAGAGATGGTCTGATTGTCCAATGTGGTGGAGGGGTGTCACCTTGTAAGCTCCAGCCAGGTTGGAGTAGACATGGCCCAGTGTCTTATCTCCTCTGATGTGGCAGGAAACAAGTTGGTGGAATCTGCGGAGGGCTGTCTTCAAGTTGAAGGGGTTGAAGTCACATGCAACAATAAATGCAGCCTCGGGGTGTTTGGTTTGGCAACATAGAGTTCTTTCATGGCTAGCTTGGCATTAGCATCCGGGGGGACATACACAGCAATGAGGATGATAGAAGGGAATTCCCTTGGAAGGTAATAAGGTCTGCCCCGCCACCTGTCTCTTGGTGGTAGAAAAGTGTGTGCACCAAGCTTTTTTAACATAAATGCACAAACTTCCGCCTCTGGTCTTGCTGGAGTCATCTGCTGTCCTGTTGGCTCAGTATGTGTAGCTTCACATTAGCTGGATAGCATTTTTCGGACAGCTGTTGGTCAGCCATGTTTCGGTGAAAAGCATGACATTTCAGTCCATAATCCGTCTGTTATTTATGACTTTCATTATTTTGATACATTGCTTGGATATGATCAAATGACTTTTTACAATTTCGCCATGTGATTCACTGCAAAAACTGGAATAAGTGCTAGAATGTCTCCGGATAAGTTTTTTGCGCCGCCCGCATTGAATGATCGAAAGAAGTTGACTAGCAAGGCTAATGCTAATAGCACCGCTAACACAACACCCATTGCTAGCCAAATTGACACTGACGATGAAGAAGTTGAATCTTATGCAAAGCAGACAACTATTGAATGCTAAGTGGAACCGGAGGACGACAGCTTTCAATGGGATGACATTACTCAGTTACTTTCTTTGAGAATTCGGTCCCTTAAAATTTGGAAATACAGCAGGTCAGGATCAATATTGCGAGAGCCCATCATGCCAGACCAGAAATTGGAGAGGCAGAGAGAAGCGGCTCTTGAGCGGTAGTGGTTAGATTGTACAATTATACTGATAAACAGCCCCCTTGGGGAGCAATGGGCTGTCACTGTGGGGCACCAGGAGAGCAGTGTGGGTTAAGGGTATCGATGTCCGCCAAGTGACGTCAATTGTTTACCTCGGGCGCGGTGCATCGTGGGAAAACCACCATATTAGGAGGAAAGTCGAGATAACCCACACGCGGCTGTTCTTTCGGCACAATTATTTACCAGAAATGACACGATCGTGTTGTGTGAGAGGCTGCCAGTCCCGGTGTCGTGCCAAGGTAGTTATCCCTGCGAAAATTTGTATCCCCTCGTCCGGAACAACCCGAGGTAACTCCGCTTCAATTCCAACGTGCAGAACTTGAAAGAAAGAACTTTGAAAGTTGAGCTTTACTGTTTTATTCTTTACTTCACATGTTATAGCAGAATATCGCCAGTGATATTGATTTAAAACTAATAATAAAACACAAACGTTTGCTTGAAAGCTGGTCGCTGACAGCAGTGTCTACTCCTCCCTCTGAAAGCAAACAGATCCTTGTTCTTTTCCACACGTTCATTAAAAAAATCTCTCATTGTTTCACAGTGTCCAAATGTTCTCATCCCATTGAAAACTGTTGTAAACCATATACTTGTAATAAAAATGAAATAGAAAATGGAGTGCACGTGTAATCATTAAAGACTATATGCAGAACGAAAATAATTTTTTCCTGGTTGAAATTTAGTACTTAAATTTATATTTGTGTTTACAGTAACGTACAATTTATTTATGTTGTACTATCCTTAATAAACAATTTGTCTTCTAACATCAGCCGTTTTATTTCATCCCATACTGCCAGAACTGGCAGTATGGGATGAAATAAAACCTGCTGTAATCTGTTCCCCCTGTCTAAATCAGACAAAAAAGGCCTCAGCTTTTTCATTTTTGGCTTATAAGCATCTTTTATGATGACAACTAACCCCTGAAACTTTGGAGTTGATTGACCCTTATTTCTTAAAGTTGTAAGGGGGGAACTAATTATAGCAGGCCACCTGCCATAATCTGTTCCCCCTGTCTAAATCAGGCAAAAAAGGAGCCATTCTGAACTGTCCGTGTGCTTCCAGTGACTGATATGCTTTGAATTCCTCGCAAGTGTAGGCACTGACGCCAAACACTAGGTAGTTTATGTCCACTGATGAGGTCGGAGGCAGTGAAGTGACGTCGGAGCTCCAGTCTTTGCTGTGGAGATCATAAGGATCTATGCCGTTAATATTCGACAGTTTCGACAAGTAACGGTCCCTGGCCTCGTTATTAAGTTTTTGCTAGTACGGTAATTTCGCATTCTGCTTACTTTTTTCCATATAGTCAGAAACAAACTCAATCCTTTAGTCCTTCGTTTAGCTACGCTGCGGTTGTTTACACTACGCCTTTTCCACCTAAAATGGCATCTTAGCAACAAATGTCACGTGACTGGCCGAGACCGATTGCTCAGTGACCCAGAGTGGCAGTCTGTGGGAGTGTGTGTGTGACTTTAAATAACGCAATGTTCAACTACGCTATGGCTCTGGGAGAGTTTGGCAACTGTATTAAAAAAAAATCTAGGATTATTTTTATTCTTCTCTATTAATGAGGAGAAGTATGCTGCTCTTGCTTTACAAAGGGTCCTTTTATACAGCAGTAAAATATTTTTCCAGACTTGGTAGGATTCCCGTAGGCCTGTGGAGCAGCATTTTCTCTCAATTATCCTTGCATTTTTCTTCAAAGTGCACAGGTCTGCATTAAACCAAGGAACCAGCTTTTAATTTTTAAAGTTCTTAATTTTTAAAGGGGCTGCATTGTCTAAGGCAGTACGCAAAGAACTAGCAACCCCATCAACAAAATTATCAACCTGTGAAGGGGAATAAGATAAACTTGTGCCCTCTTCAGCATTGCTCAGTGACAGATAGGAGAGATAAAGGGAACCAGATTATTTAAAATTCATAATTGCATTATCTGATGATGATATGCTAAAGGGAAACCTTCTTTTGGGGGAGGAAAACTCTGTTAAAGGAATCCCCAGACATGTCCAACTTTTCATAACTAAAAAAATGTCCAGGAAGAATTTCAAAATCATCCGGGAATTTGGTAGACTACAATGCGGCACGTAGTAGAAACCCACCGGGCATTTGAACCGAGCTTTCAGCTCCAGGGCTGGTCCAGGAACCCCGGCAGGGAGGGCAGGGAACCAGCAGGGGACAGAGTGACCGAACACGACCCCGGACAACGCCGGCCCTGTGCTTCCCCCCGCCCGCCTGCCTTACCAGTCCCCAGCCCTCCTCCTGTGGCTGAGGATGGGCACACACTGAACTATCGTTATTTATGTATGACAATGGAAACTGACCCCTTTAAATAAATTGAGATAAGGGAGAAAAAATCTCTCAGGTAAATTGTAATTTATCAATTTAAGTATTTTAACTTGTATTAGTTTAGAGCAAAGTGTTTCCTTTACCAATAAGATGGGCGTGCTGACATTCTGCAGTAATGGTCCATCCCAGTTCACCATTTTTCTCCACCAATGAAACTCCGTTAGGGGTGTGCCTTCCTTGTTTTATGACTGAGGCAAACTGCAGCCAACCTCAGAGGAGAGCTACCTTTTACAGCCACACCAACAAAGACAGTTTTACTAATAGAAATAACACATACCACCAGTTTTGGAATGAAAGTTACTTTATAATTTTTTTCAAACCACCAGAAGAGAAAAGCGATGGAGTTCAATTGTTTTCTTTTTCTTCAGATGCTTCTGATTTTTATCCACTTGTCTCTTTGTCAGGGTGAGTACAGGCAAGACAGGAATTTTACTTAAAGCATTTCAAGCTTATTTTACATGTTTTTTTTTTTACCTCATTGATGTAATGTGAGAAAATTATTGAAAAGACTCCTGTGATTTAATATCCAACTGACAACTTTTAGAATATCTAAATAACTAAAATGTGAGTTATAAGAGTAAAAGATTATTGACATTTGACATCCATCCATCCATTCCATTTATGTTTAACTGTTGTTCTTTTTCCTCTCCTCCAGAAATGGTAGAAATCACCACAGAACCAGGAAAGAGCGTCGATTTGGAATGTAAAGCTGTTGAAAACGAGACAGTCACTGCTGTAAAGTTAACACGAGAGGACCTGGATCCAGTATATGTACTTGTCTACAGGAATGACAAGGTTGATGAGCAGAACCAGAATCCACTTTATAAGGGTCGAACCGAGCTGCATACCATTAGTTCTGATGGAAAAGTCAGTTTGACTTTACACAATGTGACAGAAAGTGACACCGGTGTGTATGTGTGCCGTGTCAAGTGTGAAATTAATAGAATAAAAAAACACACAGTCAGAAAGAGAGCAACTTCACACAGCACCATCTACCTGAAGGTAGCTCCTTCTACTTTTCCTTCAGGTGAGTCTGTTTTTCTTTGGATCAGAACTTCCTGTAATTACCTGCTTCTATATGTGAGAGAGAAACATCTCAGATCCAAAGTTTTTTTTTCCTAAAAAAGTTGTGATAAAAGTCTGTAGAAAGCAGCAGGTCCGAGACCAGTAGATGATGTTCTTTTGTAATCTCCAAGCTGATGGGTCAGACTAACACCTGGTTCTGTTCTACAGGGAACAACAATGAAGAGGACACAATTGGAAACATGCGGGGGCATGTCACAGCGGTCTTTGCTGTCATATTTGTGTTACTGATTGCTGGTGTCGCAGTCATTCGATCGGTGAACAAGAATCGGATGCCTTTTCGCCAGGATGAAGCAACAACACTTTCAGAACACCTGACTGAAAGTTGTTGAGATTGCTGAAGGAGGTTTGATGAGCATCAGTCATCGCTGAGGAGGTAGGGGTTTGTCTTGCAGGCTAGTGGGTTGCTGGTTTGAGTTCCCGCCTTGTCTGTTTTAGTCCTTGTGTCCAGTAAAACTTCACCCGCCTTGCCTGCTGTGGTGGTTAAGAGGACCTGTTGGTGCGACGTATGTCAGACTCTCTTCTGTGCATATGCCCCAAGGCAGCCACGGCTACAATGTAGTTTATCTCATGTCAGTGTGTGCTATCCAAATTTGTCTATATTATTCTTAGTCAATAAGAACATTGACATGCTGATAGGGAAAGCTACATTGTAGCCACAGCTGTCCTGGGGAATGCTGACAGAAGAGAGGCTGCCGTACGTCGCCACCACCATGTCCTCTGACCACCAACATCAGCCAAAGGTGGGTGCAGTGTCCTGGCCAAGGGCAAAGAGACAGACAGTGCAGGGCCCCAAATGGCTACCCACTGGTTACAGGACAAACCCCTACCTCCTCAGCTTACCGTCCAAAGGTCATCCTTACTAGGATAAAAGCTTATTTCTACATGGCATAATAAAGATATTTATTTTTATAGCGAAAGATTTTGTCTCTTGATTTCTGTTTCGTCTTTATATGTTGTCTTTATTCATTCTGAGTCACAGAACCATCTGACTCCCCAGATTTAGGTAAAGTCAGGTTTAGCCAGAGTTTAGAGTGCCTTGTGAAAGTATTCACTCCCATTGAAATTTAGACCTTTTGCCACATTTTAGGCTTCAAACAATCATGAAGTGGAATTAAATTTATTGGATATTTTATACTTAAAAAAGAAAAAAGAATTAACTAAAAGTTGGGGCCTTCAAAATGAATCAGTCCCTTTACTTTAAGTGCAGAAAACCCTCTCCAGGTTCAATGGCAGTACTGTATGGCAGCAGATGCCAAGTTTAAGCCTCAAAATAAAGCATCTAATCCCAGGAGAGATTTAGTTTCTTGCCTGGACATTACATTGTCTTTAATTCAGCCCTTCATCACCTCAGATTACTGGTCATTTCAGAGTTTTAGGAGCAGGTTTTTACTCAGTATATTATCAATATGTAAGTAGGGTCAGTTGGCTGCTGAAGGTCCTTTGGTTTTGCTTCATCTACAGTAAATAAGCGTGTATTCTGCAAATAATTGGACCTTTGCGCTTTGTATTATTTCTGTTTCTCAGCTGTTTCCTATAGAGCTAAGATGCTAAATCTGATTTTGAAGAGAAAACGTGCCCTGTTGAAGAGACTGTGAAGTCAGCAAGGCTAAAGTTACCTTAGGGTTTACAATAAAGGCAATATGTGCATTAAATTACAATATATTATTTCATGATAGTTTACTTTATCAGGGGGAGACTTAAGATAATCAGAGCTGTTTGGACATAAAATGTGAAATGATGTTCATTACCTGTTGACACATGAAGATAATTTCTGGGAAGCAGCAGTACTGTGTTTCGTTTCTCTGGAACCAGTCATTAAAACTGATGTGTCATCCTGTTCAGACGTGTTTGCTATAGATCTAACAATCCCTTCCCCCTGTACAAACATTAGAACCAGTCTGACTCTAACCGCCCTTTAGGTTTTGTTCCAAGAACATACTTTTGAACTTGAGTTGGAAAGAGGCCAAACCTAAAAACAGGTTTTATCAGTCTGTCAACAGTCAAATCCCCTTTCAGTGTTCACGGTTTCTTTAATCAAGCTTCTCCAAATAGAATCTAAACCTACCTACTATAGACAGATAGAATAAAATTCTGATTGTATCAAGGAAAACTATGAGAATGGACCAATGCTTCTACGACAAGAAACGGGACTAAAACCTCAAAAAACAGGCACAACTTCATTATCTTTGATGGAAATTGTTAAAGTCAGCATCTGATATTTCTCTCCAGGACAGCGTCACAGGCAAACAGGAACACACAAGATTCAGTAGACACAAGAGTCTACTATGGGAAAAAGCAAAGAGAGCATAAAGTCTGAGATTGAACTAACAAATACTGCAAGATAGGAGAATAAAGATAAAATGAAGCAGAATAATGAAATGAGGTCCCTATGTCCTCCAGCACTCTAAGCCTATAGCAGCATAACTATAGAGATAGCTCAGGATAACCTGAGATTGAACTAACAAATACTGCACAATGGGAGAATAGAGATAGAATGAAGCAGAACAATGAAAAGGGGTCCCTAAAGAAAATATATTGCCTCTTTCATACCAGTGTTAATGGAGAACTTTAACAGAAATAGGGTGTATTTAAAACCAGAGCACAAACAGCATAATCATATGATATTTCTAGTTCACATGAAGCAAGTCAGAGAAATGTTTCACCCAACTAAAAGAATGACTCTGCAGCCAAAATATCTTTTTGGACTAGTTTGTAATTTAATTAAAAAGATAATTGATTAATCTCAAAAGGGAAATGAAATTCTGTTGTTATGTACTGTCATTAATCTGGAGTTCAGGAAGTGGAGGCTTTCATTATCAAGTACCCATGTTATTAAGTTAAGTAAGTTAATAACTTATGTTATATAGTTATAAGTTAATAACTTAACTTATATAAGTTAAGTTAGTAACTCATCCACTCTCTCTCTATATCTGCATTTTAAATTAGTCAGTCCTTCGATGGTGGAGAAGATCTGATTATATTAAACTATAAACGATGCAAACAGTCCCAGAATCTGGACCAGTTCATGGTTTAGGCTTGATGCAGAGTTTTTCATCCTGCAGAGGTTCCACTCTTCTTCTTTAATGCCCTTCTCTCTTTCTTGTTGTCAGTACTGAATATATCCTTTATTTAATATGTGAAGCACAGTGCAGTGTTTCACAGGCATGTTTTAGAGTCCAGCTTAGAGGTGCACTAAGAGCATAAAACCAGACAATGTTTTAATGTTTGATTTTAAAAGCCTGTATAATTTATTCCTGATTTAAGGAATATTGTTCAGATGTTGTTGGCTCTGTAGGTATAAACAGAGACTCAGCTAACAACTTGTGTAGTAAACAGTTTAAAGTCCAACAGTATCAAGCAATAAAGAACGTGTTTGTAACTGGAGGAATGTTGGAAGGGTGGTGTCAGCTTATCACCTCCCTTCTCAAAAACAAGAATCAGAAGTAAAACAATTCTACTTATATAATGGTCACAGAGTGAACTTTGATAACATCAGCCTGTCTATTTTTTCATCATGTACAGATTATTAAGTAGATCCTCTACTATGAATCACTGAGAAACAGCTTCTTAGTTTAAACCTTGAACAAACTTCCTGTCATAGGTCTGAGTTTACAGGCAGTATAAGGCAACCTGAGTTTGGCTTTAATAGATTTAATCTGTTGGTCTAGTATTTTTCTCACACAATAACGCTAGAGACCTGGATTCATTTGGCTGTAAACGGCTCAGTTTACATTTTTAAATCATTTTATGGATTATTGCCCTTTGTCTTTGCTTTTTAAAGCTTGAGTAATGTTTGCTTTATAAACTAGATGGAACAGATTGACCAGAAGGCCTTTAGGTACACTAGCTTTCGTTTCTCAGCAAACTCTTAAGTTTCACTCTGACACACCCCTCTGGGCTCAGTTATAGCTGAGACGAAAAGACAACATAATAAAATGAGACTGCTAACTAACTGCAACACACTGACATGGTTTTACCACTAACACAATTTCTATATCAATACCAAAATGTCACAGACTTTGGTATTGATATAGATAAACATGACAGTGCACCGGAACCATGTTGGTTTGAATAAGTAAACGTGTTGAAAGAACACCTCCTCATTATATTAATATGGACTCTATTGGATATTTGCTACTGAAAATGCTGATTATTATAACGATTTATGTTAATCAGAGAACAAAAAACGAGATCTAAAAAGTTTTTATTCCTAATGACGTGATCAGTTCTGGGCCCTGTGGTATGAATAAGATGAACAATGCCTAAACTCACCCTAACCAGAACATGTTTAAATAGAGGCTGATCTGGTATATGTCATCAGAAGATCTATAATAATGAACACAGAAAAATTCACAGATCAGATCAACACCATCAGGTCTGCATTTAAAGATTTTAGCTTCACCAGCATGTTTTCTCCAATAACAGGAAATATAAAGACCACTGAGTTAGAATTAGATTAACCATTTGGAATAATGAAAGTCAGCCATGACCCAGATGACTGAGAAATTACACAGAATAAGATTACAAGAGTATTACAGAAACTCATAAAAAGCCCATGATGAGCAGAGTGGTGGAAGCATCAGCCGTTGTTGTTATAACTGCAGTCTACATACACCAGACGCTAATGTAAACATGGCTCTCTCTCTACTGCTAAATGCCATCAATACTCACCAGCGCGCCCACCCCAGTGGAGTCCACATTATTGCAGGGGGCTTCAATAAGGCAAATCTCAAGACTGTCTTACCAAAATTCCACCAATATGTAAAATGCCCTACAAGAGGGGAAAACACTATGGATCATGTGTATTCCAACATCAAGCATATGTACAGAGCTGTACCCCTCCCCCACTTGGGCCGGTCAGATCACCTCTCCTTGCTCTTCACCCCAGCATACAACCCCCTCAGTCGACAAACAAATCCCACAAAGAAGAACATCACAACCTGGCCCGTGGACACCCTCCCCGACTACAGGACTGCTTCGATAACACAGTGGGAAGCCTTCTACCATGAAGACCTGGAAATATTCACAGATGCAGTACTGTCCTAAATCAAGTACTGCATTGGGAATGTCACTGTGGAAAAGTGCATCTGGGTGTCCCCAAACCAGAAACCTTGGATGACGCGCCGGGTCCGTATGCTCCTCCAGGCCCGTGACAGAACATCGTACAGCGCCGCTCGTGCCAACCTGAAGAGAGGCATTAGGACTGCTAAAGCCGAATATAAGAAGAGGATAGAGGAACATCTCAACAACCCCAGGCAAGTGTGGCGGGGCATACAGACCATCACCAACTACAGAGGCTGTGCTGTGACACCAGGGATCTTGGATGCTGGACTGGCAGAGGAGCTGAACAGCTTCTTTGCCAGCTTTGAGTCTCAAACACTGCATCCAGCCTCATCCCTCCAACAACCACCACAAACCCCACTAGCCCCTCAGAGCCCCTCCCCCCCCACTTACCCTTGAGGCACAGGATTTGTGGCAGGTGCTCTGTGCAGTGAACCCCAGGAAGGCTGCAGGTCCAGATGGAGTACCTGGGAAGGTGCTCAAGGCATGTGCGTGGCAGCTATCACAGGTCTTCACAGACATCTTCAACCTATTTTTTTTACAAGCTGTCATTCCACCCTGCTTGAAGCCTGCTACAATCATCCCAATCCCTAAAAAGCCACCCACGACCAGCTTCAATGACTTCCACCCCATAGCACTCACCCCAGTCATCACCAAATGCCTAGAGAAACTGGTTTTGAGACACATCAAAGCCTGTCTCCCCCCCACCCTGGACCCACACCAGTTTGCATACCGGACTAAAAGATCCACAGAAGAAGCCAAAGCCATCACTCTCTACTCAGCGCTGAGTCACCTGGAGCAACAGGGGAGCTATGTCAGGATGCTCTTCATTGACTTCAGCTCAGCTTTTAACACAATAATACCGGACATTCTGATTCCCCAAGCTAACCAACCTGGGGTTCCCACCACCTACTTGCTCCTGGATAAAGAACTTTTTGATCAACCAACCCCAGCGGGTGAAACTGGGTCTTCCCGCACTCTCAGCACTGGCTCTCCACAGGGCTGCTTGCTGAACCCACTACTCTACTCCCTCTACACATCCGACTGCAGTCCCACCCACCCAGAGAACATCATCATCAAGTTCGCTGATGACACAACGGTGGTGGGGCTGATTACAGAGGGAAATGAGGCGGCCTACAGGGATTTGGTCCTGAAACATGGTGAGTGGTGTGTATCAAACAACCTGGCAATAAACATCAACAAGACTAAGGAACTCATCTTCGACCTCAGACGAAAGAAACTCGCCCCTACCCTCCTGTACATCAACGATGGATGTGTAGAGCGAGTGGAGTCCTTCAAATTCCTCGGCATCCACATCTCTGCAGACCTCTCCTGGTCGGCCAACACCACAGCTCTGGTCAAGAAGGCCCAGCAGCGGCTACACTTCCTGAGGGTGCTCAGGAAGGAATAACAAAAAACTCAGCTCAGAACAACAAAAAACTCAGCTCAGACCACCATCGAGAGCCTGTTGACCTACGCTGTAACAGTGTGGCACACCAGCTGCACGGAGGCCGACAGGAAGCGACTGCAGAGGGTGACAAACACTGCACAAAAAAATAATCGGCTGCCCTCTGCCCTCTTGGACTGCCATCTACCACTCCCGTTGTCTCATTAGGGCCAGAAAAATCCTGAGGGATACCACCCACCCCGGCTTCCATCTCTTCAACCTTTTGCCCTCAGGCAGGCGCTTCAGGTCAATACGGACCAGAACAAACAGACTCAGGGATAGCTTTTTCCTAAAGCTGTCACTATACTCAACCTACGTCCGGACTTGCACTAATGTATTGTATATGTATGTATGTGTTGTTTATGTGGGCACGTTTACAGAGCTGCTCTCCAAATCTCATTGTATTGTGTACAATGACAATAAAGGCTTTCAATTCGATTCAATCAGACTGTGGAGATAATTTTAATAGCTACACAGATTTGATAGTTAGGAACGTTTGTTTTCTTTTTCTAAGTCTCTAACTTGATAGAACAGGTCTAAATTATGAAAGGATAATTCAGTTTTAATATTTGACTTTCACCATGATGAAACCAGATTAAGCCAGATCAAACTGGGGCCTTAGCCTTAAAACCAGACTGTTACATTACCTGTCTCTGCTGCTCGTGCCTTTTGTTCTCCCAATGTGTATGTAGTTAAAATTAGCAGATTTCAGTTCACTGAAAAGATCTAACATCAGGCCACGCAGCTTAACATGACCTTACACAACATTAAAAGGCCACACTGGGTTTCTCATTCAGTTCTTAGTGAAAGGCTTAGAAAGCAGGTCTTACAAAGTCAATTGCGTCCTCTAGTGATTAAATTCTATCTACAAATAAAAAACCTTTGGGATTTGCTCCAACAAGAACAGAAACCAAATCCGGCAACCATTAGCTGCAGTTTGTGAACTTTGAATAGAAATATTGCAAAATATTTACCAACAGGAAAATATGTGCTTACAAATGTTGTCAGATATTCATTAGAGATGCATAGAAAACAGCAACAACAGAATTTGTTTAAGTAAATGTTACTCTAATTGAGGAAAATATTTCAGGCTTAGAAAACAATTGGTCCTGAGTTGTTGTCTTTCAGAGTAAAATGTCTTCAGTTCAGATGAATGTAATGTTAATCCCTTCACTGTCCCACAATGGGGAAAATCATTCACTGCATTTAACCCATCCCATTGGGGAGCAGTTGGCTGCCAGTGTTGTACCCAGGGAGGAATCAGGGTTAAGGGTTTTGTTCAGGAACCCAGTGCAGTCTATGGGGATTGAACCACCTACATACAACATTCTCAGTGCACAAGTGCACTGCTCCAACCTACTAGGCCACCAATCCCCCTAAGTCATAAGCAACTAATTTGGGCCTCTTGTAGAATAAAGCCCTGTTTTGGTCCTAGTTTCCTTTAATTGAGATTAGACACACAGTTGAGAATAGAGGGGAAGGCATTCAGCGAAGGCCAGCAGGCTGGAACTTTAACCCATGACAGCCAAATTTAGGACTTAGTTCCTAATCCTTGTTTCTAAGGCCCTAATGCTGATAAATGGCTGGGGAAGCAGGCAGAACCCCTTCATCTTCAAATAGCCGGGATTAAATCCTTCTGTCCCTGAATGGCATCACCTCTGGCCCTTGACTGCTCCTAGAAATTCAGTTCATAAAAGTTATAAACATAACCGGTGACAGAGAGCAGCTCTGCCTGAGTCCAGCATGCAACAGGAACAGGGTCGACTTAATGCTGGTGATGCAAACCAAACTCCTCCTCCACTTATACAGAGACTGGTTGGCCCCTAGTAAAGCGCCCCTGACTCCAGTCTTCTGGTTTCCCCTACTGCAAGGGCATTCTCTAGGTCTACAAAAACATGTGGCATGGTTGTGCAAACTCCCTCAAACCCTAAATCATTCTGTAGAGGGTGTAGAGCTCCTTAGATAGTCATTATTGAGCCTAAATAGAATTGATCATAGAATCGATCTGCAGCCTCAAAGAGCACACATGTGGTGCCACCTGCTCGCTGTACTCTAGAACTATATGAAAGCCAGATGGAAACTACTGAGTAGAGAAAAGAAATAGAATAGGAGGCCAACCATCCTTTAATGCCTCCTGGTAAAGGGACAGGTTTTCTGGTTGAAGAATAAAAAAAAAAGCTGACCTACCACAGCTTGACTACAATGGTCAGGTACGGGCAGTAAGTCTTCAGGCTGGGGGGGAACTTTGTGATAATTTCAGCTGATTTTGAAAGCATATTTGTTGATGAAAAAGAAACTTTTCAGTTTAAGAATTTCAGTACAACGGTTACATTTTCACTCTTATTCAGGACTTATTCATCCTGATGGGGGAAAATATACAACATAAGCAAACTATCTTCATGGCAATGAATAATGTCAGCACTGTAAAATATTACTGGTTAATATTTTGCCTCCGTGGGTTCTGGAAACATAGTTTATCAATCAGAAATATTATTAAAATACTGGAATAAATTGATACTGAATAAGATTAAAGTGGCTGATGTTTGTGGATTTGCAATCAGAAGTTTCCCTATCAGCCAGCAATCAAAGAATATAACAGAAAACCACAAGGTACAACATAAAACGAACCCCTGTTTTTGTAGGTGTAGCCTACATGTGTTTATTAGCAGACATACAGTTAGACTGCATTGTTCACAATTCTTGCTGTTATGGAGTTAACAAAGATTTTCCCATTTTAATGCAATTTCTTACTACAGACTAAAAATAATATTACCTTTAACCAAAGCAGAGTATTAGTCAATTCTAATAGAAAAGTTGTTGGAGGGACTTATAATTTAAGGTGATGGTACTAAGACTTTGTAACCTCGAAGGCTTAACAATGGGCCTTTGATTTTACGTTATTACATCATGCTCTACTCACCCATATTACAAAATCGAAATATAAAAATTATAACGGCGGATGTCTGGGGGACAGTGATTGGCCAACATGTTATGAATGCTGGCGTACCATAAAGAATAAACTATGAACAATTTAGTTTGTGCCTTCAAGTCGTTGCCCATAGGAAGACGGAATATCTTCAGAACGGCTCCAAATGACACAAATCTAATATGGGTGAGTAGAACATGATATAATAACGTAAAATCAAAGTTTGTACTAATTTACTTATGGACCGTGTGGAAATCTAGAAAAATAGTATCAATGTAAATAGAGTTCCTCTGTTTGTCTTTCTCCTATTTCTAGAAGTAGAAGTCAATTAAATCGCACTATTTTTATGTGGAAAACTAAAAATAGCAGATCTTTAGTATCCTTCTCGTGTTGTTATGTTCTATAAAAGAACCTGTTATTTATACCTGAACTGCCGTCAAAAATTAAAACAGTAATAGCAAAAAAATATTGGTAAAAGGGAATCAGAAATGTTTACAGTCTTTGTTCATTTAAACAGCAGTTTTCAGAGCTCCTGTGTGACTCAGAATATTTAGTTTTAGAAAATAAATCCTAACGTTGGTTACTTACATGGTTACATATCAAGTTCCACAAATCCAAACTCAATCCTGCTTCTTCACAGAACTGCAATCAGAAGCTTTCGCCTGTTTTAGCCTAGATAATAGTTAGTTTTTTAAATGGGAGTAGTTAATTTTGGTAACCGCCGTATTCTAGCCTAACTTTTTTTTTAATTTCCATCTCCAAGCACGCACGCATGCACACATACAGACTAGAAAACAAGCAATCAGAAAGCGCGAAGGCGGAACTTAAGGCAGAAAAATTAGAGAGTGGAAACAGCTCAGCACATTCCAATGCGCTGCTACGTGAAAGTTACATTAAAAACCACGCAGCTGCAGCTAACAGGCAAAGGAGCTGTGAAAGGAAAAGAAGTGACTGCTGCAACAATGCTGTATTGTAAATTATAAACATGTTGTTCACATCCAATTGTTGGTAGGAACAATTAGGTTGATCCAAATTTTTGGTAGGGACATGTCCTTGTGGTCCCTATGCAAACCTACGACCATGACGGAGACCACGCTTCAAAATTGAGCATAGATCAAAAATGTCTGCGCCAAGCTGACTGCGACACACTGCTGCGGGGAGTATAACCAGCCCTTTAGAGTACATCTGAACACATAAATTTAACAAAAGGTTTACCAGTAATTATCTGTAGCTGGCTAATCTTTAAATGTTAAACATCCAAATTCAACCTGTTGCTTTTCGATGTATTCCTTTAAGATCTGCGAATAAAGACACCAGCTATTGCTGAAGCTCAGTGGACAAAAACAAAGAACAAAGCAATCTTTTCAGTCACGAATGTTCATGCAAACATAACCACAGAAAACCAGACTTAAGGTGGAACAGAACAAGACTGCATTGCATCTGAGCTGAAGTCAGATCGGCCCAAGCAGGAGGTGGTTTCTGTGGCCATTAGATAAACACACCATATCCCGTGCAGGCTGTTTAAAATCACCCTAACCAGAAAATGTTTAACAAGAGACTGATCCCTACAATACATATGATTCATTATGACAAAAATTAGAAATGCATACATCCAACATCTCAATTACTCAGTGAAACATTTTATCTTCAGCAGCAAGTTTTCTCCAATAACAGGAAATATAACAACCGCTGAGCCAAAAAACAGGATATCTACACACTGCTAACAGAACAATACCTTTTAAAAAGTGAAAGAGACGAAAGCATACAAATGAAGTTGATTTCAATTAAAAGTTTTGGATGTTTTTGAGAGATTTATAAAATTTAACTTGGTAGTTCCTGGTCCAATAAGGGTCAAAGTAAAAGAAGGCTGAAAAAGTTCCTCAGGGATGTGTAATCGATGACCTACTTTTTTTTTTTAAACTGTTAATATTCTAGTCTCATACTTTCCAAATAGAAGGAATAAGATGTAACAGTAGTCAAGACAGAGACGACATAACCTGACATAATCTCCTAAGAGGAGAAGGCCAGAACCACTGAGATGTTCAGATAGTCTTCTGCAGATTTTAAATGGATGAGTTATAACATTTTCAGCATTGTTCTTTATTGAATAGTTTACTGGTCAATGTATCTGCTGTTTAGAGAATTAAGGTGTTAACTGTTTTTTCTCTCGATATAAACATATCATCAGTAGAGTGGAGATGAAATAAGGACAAAACACAACCAGGTGGATAAAAACACGAAGAACAACATTTGAGGAGGCTGAAGAAAGAGTCAAGTCTGGAGTGGTTGCAAGAGTCGTTGATATGGGCAGAGTTATAGATGATGGTTGAGCTGTTGATTTACACATAAAGGGAATTAAACTTGGTCGAGTGACTTTGGGGATAATAATAGTTGAAAAGCTAGAGCAGCTGCTGACCTTCAACAGAGATCCAGCTGGATGGAGACTCTCCATGACCCCTGATGTTACACCTGTAGAGGCCTTCATCAGAGCTGGTCACATGGTGGAGGGTCATGTGACCTTTGGGCTCAGTCCTGATGAGGGAGCCATCTTTATAGAAAGCAGCTGGGAGGTTGGAGGGAGTGGTCTCTGTTAGACAGCTCAGAGTGACGTCATCTCCCTCCATCACAGGGAGGACAGGACTCTGCAGGATCACTGATCGACCTCAACTCAGTGACAAACTTCAGCCTTTCA
>NW_015151809.1:89629-92138 GCF_000732505.1 Cyprinodon variegatus | reverse complement strand
TCGTCTCTCCCTGGCTCCTCATGTTTGGTTTCCCCAGATGTCTCCATCGTTCTGGTGTGCGCTTACATTTTTAGTTGGATTTTTGAATTCCTGCCTTTGTTAAACTGTTTCCTTTGATTAAATCTGCAAGAACTCACCTCTGTCTCCCTGCCTCTGCATTTGGGTCCACAAACACCAACCAAGACGTGACACCTGTGGGGGATACTCTAGGAGTATGGAGTACCAGGCCCTTTAATAAGGGCTATTAGGTCCATTTCTGTTTCCTAACTTTTATGGCCAGAATTTCTAGGCACACCAAGGTGTTGAGGGGATCTGTTTTGGTGGCCTTAGGATTGCATCTCAGTTATTCACAGATGATGTGGTTATACTGGCTTCATCAGGACGTGATCTACAGCCTCCAAATCCGAGACCATGGGCTGGAAAAGGGTAGAGTGCCTTCTCCGGGTTGGGGAGGATGTGCTGCCCCTAGAGAAGTAGTTTAAGTATCTTGGGGACTTGTTCATGAATAAGGGGAAGATGGAGCGGGAGAACGATAGGCAGATTTGTGCAGCGTCTGCTGTGAATTAGATTTATCTTTCAACAAGATATTGATCCAAAACAGAAAGCAACATCTACAATGGAAAGGTTCACAAATAAACATATCTATGTGTTAGTATGCCCTAGTAAAAGTCCAGACCTGAATCCAATCCAGAATTTGTGGAAAGAACTAAAAACTGCTGTTTATATAGCTCTCTATCCAACCTCACTGAGCTCCTGATATTTGCAGTAAGAATGGGCAAAAATTTCAATTGAAGTGGAAACTGAGACAGGCCCCACGCAGCTTGGAGCTGTAATCTCAGCAAAAGGTGACCCTACAGTTTATAAACTCAAGAGGGCTGAGTATTTTGCACACCCACTTTTTCAGTTTTTTATTTGGTAAAAAAGTTTAAATTATCCAATAACTTTTGTTCCACATCATGATNTTCACCATTGTAGACCGTTTTTCGAAGGCCTGCCATCTCATTCCCCTTAGGAAACTCCCCACGGCCTTCCAGACAGCCCAGCTCCTCATCAAACACGTCTTCCGTTTACACGGCATTCCCCAAGAGATCCTCTCGGACCAAGGTCCTCAGTTCATTTCTCAGGTTTGGAAGGCATTCTGTTCTGCTCTTGGCTGTAAACCCTCTCTGACCTCTGGTTACCATCCTCAATCTAATGGACAAACTGAGAGGATGAACCAGCAGCTGGAATCTACCCTTCGTTGCCTCACCTCTAACAACCCCGTGGACTGGAGTCAATTTCTCACGTGGATCGAATACGCACATAACTCCCTCAAATCTGCTTCCACTGGTCAATCTCCATTTCAGGTTAGTCTCGGTTATCAACCTCCACTTTTCCCCGCAGACGAGAGAGAGATTTCGGTCCAGTCAGTAAACCAACACATCCGTCGCTGTCAGAAGATCTGGAGAGAAACCATCGCCACCCTCAACCGATCAGTTTTTGCTCTCTTTAGTGACGTTTTACTCAAAAGCAGTGGGATTTTGGCTGGAACGACTTCTGTTTCGATGTTACATCGTGTGTTGCCACTCTTGGCTGGTATCTTTACCTTTTTGATGGAGTACACTATTTTTCCATCTCCAAACTCTCATAGTCTTGACCCCTTTTTGCTGCAGTGTAGCTCTGTAGTTATCCAGCCATTCTTTACCACAAACTGTTCTAGTGCAAGCAGTGTCTATTATTGCTGAACCAAAACTTTCTGTCATGAATATTTCTGCATCTGTTGGTGATTCTTTGGTGTACAGAGTAATATTGCATTCTTCCACATCTGTGTTATCTTCAGTGATTTTTATACTTTCTGCTTTATGTGGACAATCTTTGGCCCAGTGATAGGTACTTTGACACACAGCACACTTAGATTGTTTCCCATACCTGTCCACTGGGTTGGTGCCAGGCTGTGGGGTGTTTTGCCATGAGTCGAGCCTCCAAGTCCTGCCTTTCTGTCTTTGTTGTTCTGTTGCAAACACTGAATCCTGCTTGATGCTCTCTGCTGTTTCACTTTTTTTCTTATCACCAAATATTCTTTTTAAAGCAGATTTCATTGAAGCAAACGTCACATCTGAGCATGCTGTTAAAGCCAACTGCCTGTCTGTCACATCCAAGCACGAAGTATCCAAAAGCTTAAATGCCAGAACTGCTTCGGGTAGCTCCATTTTGTATTTTTTCATGCGCGAATAACGCTGTTCAAAGTCAATAATAAAATCCACCCTGGATGTGCTTGCGCCTTTTTTTGATCCGATCAAACTCTGAGTATGCTTCATATATCATGTCCTTTTCCTCTTTAAGGAACAAATTATCTAATTTATCCAACAACGTGACCATTCCAGTGTCTTTATTTAAATCATCTACCGGAATTTCCATAGCGGTGTCTCGCGCCCTCCCGGATAGCACCCGAGCAGCGGCATATTGACTTAATTCTTCCAGCTTTCATAAGTCTTTCCTTCTTCATTGTTGGCAGAACTCTGTAGTTACA
>NW_015151809.1:87432-89010 GCF_000732505.1 Cyprinodon variegatus | reverse complement strand
GTCTCTTTATCAGCTCTAATTGACTCTGGTTGTGAACAGAACCTTATTGACACTGTTTTTGCTCAACAGATGGGGATTGAACTTATTCCTCTACAGAACCCCCTTTGAGTTTTCACCTTGGATGGCAGTATGTGCATACATCCCAGATTAAAGGACAACCTCCTGTGAATAATAATACCCCACATAGAAGGAAGCAAACTGTAATAAGACCTTCCAACTCTTCTTGTGAAGACGGCCGTTCTGCACTAGCAGCTATCCAAGATCCACAGGCAGTGAGACCGGGGAACTCGGTGTTCATCAGTCATCAGAGAGACAAACTGGGCGAGTCCAATGTAGAAATTACCATTCCAAGTTCTTCTGACCATGCCAACAGCTGTGAAGATTGCAGAAAGACCATCCTGGAGTCACCTCAGCCACTGCAAGTTACAGAGAGTGTTAAACACCTGAGGTTGGAACAGTGGGGAAGTCCGACTACAAAGGGGTTTGGTTTTTTAGGGCCACTCGTCTCAACCTTGGTGAAGAAATCAACTGATCCCTGTTCTTTAGAAGTCCTGGGTAAAATTAACATCTCTGCCAAAGTAGCAAAAATGGGGTTCCCATGGAAATGGGGCTTCTTTTGCATTGTTGCTGTTGCGTGCAGTATCTGTTTCAGTCCAGAGGTGTACCAGATGAATATAAACTAGTTGATCAGGTTGCTACAGGATATGAATCAACAATTTGCTGGTGGTTAATTATTAACAAAAATTTATTAGTTATATGCATTATAATGTTCAGAAATTAGGTAACTGGACTCAAAGTGGTTTTATACTGTCCAAACATAGACATCCAATTGTCCATGTACAGCTTCAAATGTTGTTTTTGTTTTTGCTATTATTTTACTCATTTATATTTTGATGTATTCTATGGTATTTACAGTTTTTTTACGCTGTTGTATTTTTGGTTTGTAATTGTTCCGTTAAGGAACAAAAGTGAGAATTTGTGGAATGGTTTTTTTCTTTGGCCTGTTTGTGGGTGATGTTAGGGTATTTTTTTTCTCTTTTCCTGAATGGGGTGGTCACTTGGAAGCCTTGCTGAGATGAAAGATTATTATTATTATAAGATTCTCACGTCCTGGTGTGAATAGAAAACAATTGTTATCTCTGTCCTATGAAGAGCTAAATGTGTGTGTGTAGTCCCCTTTTTATGGAGGGGTGAGAATGCTGCAGCCTCAGAACATCACTGAACTGCATTTAGGCTGGTCATGTGTTCTCCTCTGCAGAGAAAATAAAACCTTTTTTTCCTATAATATCAACTCTCAGCGCTCTTTTTTTTTTTACTTGACATTAACCAGTAGGGGTTTCTAGGGGGCTCAGTTGAACACAATGTGATTGGGGAGTGACAATGGTGCTTGATGTAGAAGTTTTCCCTGAAATCAAGGAGTTGTTGGTTGCCTGCTTATGAGGGCCCAGTGGCTGACAGTGGAAGGCAGCAGCACTCTTGTCAGTGAGGCCCAGGGCAGCTATGGCTGCAATGTAGTTTGCCATTGTTGACATTGTAGTGTTTAGTGCTTTAGTCAAGTCCGCTGACTTGAAAAAGCAC
>NW_015151809.1:62881-87001 GCF_000732505.1 Cyprinodon variegatus | reverse complement strand
ACTGCTAACATTGTACTTTTTAATGATCAAGACGCTGATATCCCCTGTAGAAATGAAAAAAGGATAGAATGAAGGGTCAGTTTTAGGAATGATGCCTTAGAGAAAAGTGAGAAAGGTGAGAGGAAAGTTGAGGGGAAGATGTGTAAAAATATCTACGACTCTTCAGAGCCACACAAGCAACCAGGGATTTGGTATGATTGTAGACATATACAGTGATAAAAATGTGATGTAGACTATTTGGACAGTAGTGTGGGAGACCAGGAAGTGTTTACTGAATTATCAGGATATGATGCAGCATGCTCAATGCTATAACATCAGAATGGAAAGATGTTTACAGCAGCAACGAGCACTGTCCCTTTCATGTGTAGTTACAGTTTTAAATAACTTCCCCTGATATCAAATGTGTAAAACTCCATTCCTGCAGCATATTCTTTTTTATAAACATTCCATCATCAGATAGCTTGGCTCCCTGCTCAACAGCCTTTCCTCCACAATTAGCCATTCACAATATATTTGATGTGAATAACAAAGCTGTGTTTAAGCTGCTTCTATTCATATAGAAAAATTCTATATGAATTCTATATGAGCAACACAATGCTGACTAAAGTGTTTTAAAAAAGTTTGATTCAGATAAGTTACAGTTCATCAAAATGTGATCAGAAGTCAGATAAAAAAGTAACAAATGCAATAAGGAAGGGATAAAAAGAAAGATAAAACATAAAAATCACACTCTAACTGCTCTAAATAAACCCCAGCTAAACTCAAGCCAGTGTTTGGCTTCTTTTCCATTATGTTCTATTATTGTGATAAAGGATGTAGTTGGCAAAGATTACAATCTACACACTTGTTTCCTTTTGGCGCTAACAAATATTTCAAAAATAAAGATATAAAAAAACTAAACAGCCTCAATGCTGTACTTACAGGGCAGCCATCTTAGAAATATTCCTCCATTGCTCGTCATATGAACATTTCTGTTAGGTTTTCACTCAGTCAGAGTGTAAAGACTATGCTCTTTCTTTAATGAGAGCAACAATGGGTTAGGTTTACTAAGAAAAATGTTTTCTGTCTTAAAATTCTAGAACTTTTAAACACAAAAAACAACAAATCTCCTCTTTTTTGACACATGGTTTATACCACTTTACAGTGAATGAATAATTGTTTCTGAAAAGAGAAAAGGGCCAGTGACAACATTTTTTCTTTATATTTTGGGTTTTTGTTGAAACTAATATTGTAATCAATTATCTGATTATACTAAATGACAACAAATAACTGTCTCTGTCTTAAATGACCAGTAGAGGGAGCTGCTGTGTTAGAATAGAGAACTGTTCCTATCAATTTAGGGCTGGGGTGACACATGAGGAAATTAACTGAGTAACATAGAATGGAAACATAGAAAGTTTTCCTTGATAAATAAAGTTGGACCATAAGACAATTATTACAATGTTATTCTAAAAATGTGAACTTTGGAAACATTCCTTATCCAAGGTGGAGGTTTAAAACAAGGGAACATTTTAGTTATATAATTGAAATCATTAAAACATAAGTTAATTACAAACCAAATCATCAAAACATAAAATTCATCAGGCAAAACCATAACAACAATCAACCAGACTCACCTAATAATCATAGGAAAATGCTCAATGTTACTAATATATTTTTTTTCATTGTTTATTTTGTGCTTGAGCAAGTGGTTTTTCAACCTTGAAATAAAGAAATTAAGTGTCACTGTTTGATTTTGAAAAATTAATGCTCCATTAAATTAATAATCAATTTAATGTCATCACTGACCTTTATTTCTTTATTTCTTTTCAGAAAATTGGTTCCCCTTTAGTTAATCAGGCTGGACTCCCTTTGTCTTTAGAAGTGCATTATTTCTGATAGCAGAGATTTAACAGGGTGTCAGAAACATTTCTTAGAGATAATGTTCCTAACAGAGCACTTCGCTCTCAATCTGCAGGTCTACTAGTGGTTCCTAGAATTTCTAAAAGTAGAATGGGAGGCAGATCTTTTAGTTATCAGGCTCCTCTCCTGTGGAACCAACTACCAGTTTTAGTCCGTGAGGCAGACACCCTGTCTACTTTTAAGGCTAGGCTTAAAACTTTCCTTTTTGATAAAGCTTCTAGTTAGAGTGGCTCAGGTTATCCTGAGCTATCTCTATAGTTCTGCTGCTATAGGCTTAGACTGCTGGAGGACATAGGAAGCATTTTTCATCTGATTTATACTAACTTCATTGTAGAACACTGTTGCTACAGACTTGCCAAGTTGAAACCTTTGTCATGAAAATCTCCACATTCCAAAGTTGCTCTGATGGATAAAGAGCCTTTAGGTGATCATTTCTGTTCTCTTTTATTTTATCAGTTATTTTTTACACTGTTGATTTTTTTATGTTGTGCTGTGTCAGAAATGCTTGGTTGCAAAATAAATGATCCCCTAAATAAATGAAACTGAACTAAACTGTGAAGAATTGCGATCAATGTAATCATGTCAAGTTTGTGAGTTTTATTCTGCTGGAATTTTAACAATATGAAATGGGAGCACTGGGACAACACTGAGACCAATAGTTGGGCAGTGCCTGGTTTTATTCTCAGACTATGACCATTAAACATGCATAATAACATCTTCATGACAAATGTAAATATTACTGTTCATCCCCTGGTGTGCAGAGCCTAGAAATTGATTTTGAGTTGAGGGTCTCTCTCAGACAGGCCAAGTGACAGGTATTTGCAGACTTCTCCAAATCCAAATATTCTGCCCAAGTAGCAACAGAAACCCCCTGAGACAGACATGTCTTCTTTTTCCCCGTTTTTCTTTAATAATCAGCACAACACTGCAGCAATATTGCAACTGCATGGCACTGTTTGTATTTCTGAAAAGCTGTGTGTGAAAAGAAACTTTTACAGCTGCTTTTTGTATCTCTGCTTCTGTCTCCTTGAACCCCAGTCGGCCTTGGCAGATGGCTGCTCACACTGAGCCTGGTTCTGCTGGAGGTTTCTTCCTGTTTAAAATACAGTTTTTCCTCTCCACTGTTGCTACAAGCATGAATGGTATGAGGGATTGCATTTGAGTCAATGAGTCGATGCAATAAACTGGTTTTCCTTAGAAAACTTTGAACCAATTTGGTTCAAAGTCTGGTTTATATTGTCTCTGTAAAGTGCCTTGAGATGACATGTGTTGTGAATTGGTGCTATAGAAATAAACTCAATTCAACATGGAAAGCATTCATGGTCGAATTAGAGCTTTACACACTGAGCAAAAATTGGTTGAAAAACCATTGAAAAGACCACATGATTTACGTCCAAACAACGTCTACATTTGGTTGAAAACTGAAAGATGAAAAGCCATAATTTTCAGATTGTTTAAAAGATGTTAAAACTGGGTTTTCTATATCTGGGCCATAAAGTCTCATTGTCCTCAATGAGAACCTGACAGAGAGTCTCTACCTTTTTCAATTAACTTTCATCGCCACATATCTGTGGTCATGTGGCAGCTAAAGATAGGTAAAAGAAAAAAAAAAAGGTAAGGGCGCCGCCATTTTGCAGTATCAAACAGTGACGTCACTGGGTTGGTTGATGCTTCAGCTAATAATTGAATACATTGGATATACCTACGATACATCACAATTATAAAACACTTAAAACATTTGGTATGATGAAATACGGAGGTTAAAGGAGACTCGAGTCTCTACATTATTTTGATCATGCTTTTGAGCCCATTCAATGTGTGACTCAACTCTGCAAATTTGAAACACTGAGAAGTTAAATTTTAATCTGATTTGTACCTAATGAGAAAGATTTTAATAGAGAGGCATAGAGTAACAAAAACAGCACCACAGAAAAAGCTGTTTGTTCGTTTTAAATAGAAGTCACAGACTAGCTTTATATTACAAATCTATTAAATTCAGTTTAGTGGCCCATTGACTCTTCAGCAATCCCTCACACCAACCATGCTTGTAGTGCCAGTGGAGAGGAAAAACTCCCTTTTAACAGAANTGTGGGTCTAGATACGGCCGAGGCGGCGAGGAAGTGGGGGCGAGTTTAGTCCGACGACGGAGGGACATGAGGGCCAAAAAGAGCAGAGATCCAGGTGGAAAAAGGGTTCTAGCTTTCTCGTGCACCTCGCTCTTCTAGTAGGTCAAACTTCACAAGTTGTTTTCTGCAATTTCTGTCATAAAAACAAAACAAGCCGGCCTCCTGTCTGCGGCACTGTCTGCGGTCTGCTACAATCTGGGAGAGGAGCAGCGGAGCGTCTGTGGAGGGGGCAGGGACGTCGACACTCTGGATCCGAGGTATTGAATTGCACTCATTGAGCAGTATTTTTGCAGTTTTTTTTTATGCAACTTTTCCACTTCTGTTATTTGCTGTTGTTTCTAAAAATAAATGCATAATGATATTACAGCTTTCATTGATTTATTTCAAACTTGAAACTTTGTTTAGCCTGTAAGGTGTAATAATAATAATAATAATCAAAAAAAAAATTTAACAGATTAATCGATTAATCGAATCGAATCGTGGTGTATTCTTGCGTATCGAAAATAATCGAATCGTTGGGTCAGGAAATTGATACTGAATCGAATCGCCATGATGGATGTGATTTACACCCCTACCAGGCGGCACAAAAAAAGGATCCAACTAGGGCTAGGCAGGCTCAAAAAATCAGGAGGCAGAATCAGGTAGACAGACAGTAAATGCTGGATGCTTACTAGCCAAGGCTTTCAGGCAATCTGGCACTGTCAACTAGACAGAGGCCTGCTTAAGAAGGCTGGCAAACAGATGAGAGGAATCAGTGGCAATTAGGCTGAGCAGTGGCAGCACAGAGCAGAAGGGGGAGGGTAATGAAAACAAATACTAGTTGACAGGCCAGAAACATAGCAATCAGATTGTAAAATCTTTTCAAAATAAATCAAAATGTCTATATTTGAATCTTAACCTTTTTATAAGATGTTTTGGCCATTTTTATTTTATTTTTGCATTGCTTTGTGCCTCATTTTGTCCTCAATGTAGCCTACTTCACATGCATTTTTCATCAACTTTACAAAACAAATGTCTATCACCTCTAAAGTTTCAGGAGTTAATCTTCATCATAAAACATGTATGTAAGCCAAAAATAAAAAAGATGGGACACTATTTGTACGATTTAGACAGAGGGAACCAATTATGGCAGGGACAGACAGCTCGATAGAATCTGCAGCAAATACAATGCTTGCTAAAGTTCAGGCCTAGTATCTAATCATAATCTTAAGAATGTGTATATTCCTATATTGGATGTGTAGAGTAGATGGGGATACCATATCTGGCAATAAAAAAATGAAATAAAAAGCCTGATTTTGGAACAAACACTCGTTATGAATGATGGTAACACAAATATATATTATAAGTCAATATAAAACACAAATATAGATTTAATTACTAAATTTGGCAAAGAGTTAACTAATTTTCCCACTGGGTGTAGCCTATAATAAGTACACGTACGCTCCAATTACTATTTCATTTTTATTACAACTATATGGTTGAAAACAGTTTTCAATCACATGAAAACATTTAGACACTGTGAAACAAAGATATTTTTTAAAGAAAATGTTGAAACAAACAAGAAGCTGCTGGTTTTCAGAGAAAGGAGTAGACATGTCTGTCAGTGTCCTGTTATGAAGTTCTTGCATGGATAACTACCTTGGCACGACACTTTGTTGCCAGCCGACCAGCTGGAATCAACCTCATTCTCTGGGCATGGACTGAAACCAGAGTTTCCTGCCTTAGACACCCCAGTAGCTTTTACTCCAGATTCATTTTTTAACCAATGCTTTTTGATTAACCTGTCTGTCTTGCCTTGAATAATGAGCCATGAAATATTAAAGATATTGTGTTTTATTTAGTAGTGTATTTTAGGTTTCCGTTTTTGATTAAACATCTTTCCATGTTTTCTTGAACCGATACCTTGTATATTTAACAGGGAAAAATATACCAGTTTAACTTGAATGTCTGCCTTTTCTTATATAATCATAAATTAAGGTTAAACTTAGTTGTTGAATAAGGCTAACAAAGGCCATCTAATTCAGTTGGTAAGGGTTTATCATAATAATAGCTGATAACTGGACTGTACCTGACTTAACTATTTGTTCTTTACATTTTGTCTGGAATTTTTCAGCCTGTGTTTAGAATCATGTACAGTTCAATGAATAGCTTCTCTGTAGTTTGGATCACAAACTGTAAAGGTAATTTCACATGATGAATAGAAGTGGTTTTCTCAGTGAGTTGGATTGTCATGATTAATTGAGGAAATGTTTCATAGTTAGGTCCACTCTCAGGCATTACCTGTGTTAATCAGACCAACATTTAAGAATCAATCTTGCTGTCATCAGTCTGAGTCTGCAGTTTGAAGAACTGGATCAGATAAAGCCAGTCTGAGTTTGGGTTAGATTAATCTCATACTTCAAAATTTATTTCTACAGAAGAACACTAACCGTCGTCCATGTAGCCTTTAAAGAGCCACATTCAATAAAAATCATTGATTATGTCCTTTGCTCTTTGCTTTTTACAGCCTCAGTGATATTTGCATTATAAGATAATTGAGAGTAATATTTGTGGCTTTACTGTGACTTGCTTTCGTTTTCCAGCAGCCTCTTTGTTTATGCAAACTGCCTGTTTGTGCGAGCTGAATATCAAAAAGGGCTCTGACACACCCCTCTGGGATTAGTTTCAGCTGCTGTGGAAATTTACCAGTTCTAGACATTTAAAGCTTTCTGTTTCTTCTCTATAGTAGAAAGTTAAATTGATTACTTTCCTTAAATAATCAAAATAAAAAGGATAGTTTGCTCCAGAACAAGGAGATAAAAGTAGAGCACTGCTTTTATTCTGCTTCCTCTTATTCACTGTGAATCGTCAGACTAGATGAGGCCCCAGTTCATGTTTTCATCACAGTTGCTTTTTCTCTGAAATTCGATATGTCTGCAAAAATAACTGCATGGGCAAATATCTGTCTGAGAGCTTATTGCACTCATCGTCTCCCTTATTGTCAGTGACAAAGGGATTTTAACAGAAACCAAAACCTCACCCTGACCCAAACTACATTTCATTATTTTTATTTGGTTATAAATAAAGAGCCAATTAATTTGTGATTGAGAATGAGGAAAGAACCCTGACTTAGATAAATGTGAGTAAAAATACCAAATATGTTTTTCACTCCTCTCTCCTTGTTTAGACGCCCTCTCAGTTTCTTCTCCTGTAACTTTGGTCTGATTCTTGACAAAGAGTTGAAGGACATGTTTTTTGACCCATGCTTGGTTTAAAATGGATTTTCAATGTAGCATACAGCAGGCTGTGAGCAATGGAGAAATTTGGTACAAATTCTGCACAACTTTGAATGGGTAGTAGGTTATTACAACACATTTTTCCTCACAAAAAGCCAAGAAGCATCTAAATCCTGCCTGGGATTACATCCTCCTCCTCACTTTTTTCCTCCTCTTTCATGTGCTGCCTCTATAGATGTTACTTTCTGAATCAAATAGTTTGTTCCCTCCCTTTTACATTTTGGCTTCCGTTCCCGTCCACCTCATCTCAAAAACATGTTTTTATCTCTTCCCACCTAACTGATGCCAAGTTCCCCAGCAAGATGACAGAGATTGTTGGGGGGTAGATTGCAGGGAAATGACAGTTCTTTGAAAGAAAGCAAAAGAGAAGCAAAGAAGAGCTGATTACATTAATTCAACACATAGATCTTAGAGGTGAAAGGGTTGGAATCACACAAAAAACTGATTACATAACTTTGTAGAGCATAATGATATTTAAGCTTAAACATTTACATGTATGTTTCATTTCTTGTTTCACTCCAAAATGTCACATATTCAGTATCAGCAGAGATCTGTAATCAGACACCCATGCTTTGAATTTTAAATTATGAGAGAAACCTGTCAGGTCATGTTAGCACTTTCCCACTTGAGTTAACCCCTTTATTGACATTGAAGGCAATAGCTTATTGCATCACCCTTACATGTAGAATGTTGGAAAAAAAAGGTTGACAAGTAAAAAAAAAAGCTAACTGAAAAAGTTAATAAGCGTAATTAACAATTATATTTAGGTTTATAAACTAAAAAATGTAGGTGCCAGTCAGCAGTAATGCCTCTAAGGTTTTGTTGGACCAAAAAAAAAAAAAAGTGTTTCTTTCACTTTCAGAGTTTTTTAAGAATTTCTCATAGAAACACTTTTGTTAGGCAATTTGATGTTTCTTGTTATTACATTGACATTAATGTTTGCCATCAAAATACCCATAGTTTGAAAGTTACAAAGGTAATAAGGTCTTGTCCTGGATTCCAATAACAGTATTTTATTGAAATGTTGATTTTCTAAGTATTGCACTGAGTGGCCTATAAAGGGTTCAAAGGGGAAGTGAAAAATCATATTCAGTGAAAAGTAAACAGAAAATGCTTTTTTTATTTTCTCATGCTGTCTAGTCTTGTTCTTAGTGGGAAATGGGGTGAGGAGGTAAGCAATCAAACTCTTTACTGGCTAATATTGACCCATGCTGCAGCAGAGGGCAGGACTCTGCTTTGTTTAAGGGATGCAGCTCTGTGGGAAGGAAACACACCCTCTCTAAGGAGTTTCAAAGACCTGTCTTCATTATCAGTAATGATCTTTCACAGATTCTGTTATCTGCTTCACTGCAAAAGCACTGTACGTCTGTTATGAGGAGTAGTTAGATATTATCCCACATTATTTCATTCCTGTACTGATCAGCATTATATGCACTGCATAAGTTAAAAGTAAATGTGATCATTAATAATTCAAATTTAATCCCCCAAGTTTCAGTTTTCTCCAACAATCAGATTTTAAAAGCTCTGACTATGTTTTTTTTTTTTTTTTTTTACAGTGTCCTTTCTGGCAATGTGGCAATAAGAATAATTGTCTTGATGCCAAAAAGAGCCCAACAGATTTTACTTTCAAAAGTGGAGCAGTACAGCTATCGCCATAGTGCTCCACTTGTTTCATGCATATGAATTGCTTACTTATAATTATGCAGGGAGTTTGACAGATTATAGGGACACTGCAATGTAAGTAGAACAAAAGAGGAAAAACAGAAAAAAAGGAGAAAAGATGAAAGAAAGAGGAGATAAAAGGGAGATAATGATAAAAGATTTCCAGTCTGCTTCACCACCTGCAACAAGATGTAAAAAGAACAGCACAACCAACAGCCATGGTACGAGACATACAATAAAGGAACACCTAGATACTATTACTGAAGTAATATTTTTAAGTCTGAAATGTATTCTGTGTTACCTGAAAATAAGAGTGTGGGCTTTCTGTATGGAAGTAAATCTCTGAGTACCTGGAACCAAGCACCTGTAGTTGTTTGTGCTTGTGAGAGTGCACTTGTGCATGTAGAGTTTATCCATAGAAAAAATGCTCAATAGTGGTTGTGGGGAGCCAAAGGGGTGCCCCCCCAGAGCACTGAATCCAGTGTTGGGAGACCCAAAGCCACAGAGGCCCAAAGTGACCCCAAGAGCGAACGCACCAAGGAGGGGCCAGCCCAGGAAATCAGACCCCCACCATGGGAGGAGGAGAGACAGCCCCGAGGAAGTTCCCCAGCCACTGCAATGCCAGAGCCCCCTGGAGTCGTGGGGACGGGTCCGCAGGCTCCGCAGGCTCCGCAGGCAGCCAGCTACCCTGAAGTGAACCCAGCCCTGGGCCCCAGGGATCCGAGGCCCCCGAGGTGCTCCACCCACCAGCAGGAGCCCCAGCCAGGGCCCGGCACACCGGGCCCCGAAGAGAGGCCACCAGGAATAAGCCAGTAGCCACTGGTCCAGCAGAACACTGCCATGTTGAGCCTGGTTCTGCCAGAGATTTCTTCCCAATGGAGAGTTTTTCCTCTCCACTTTCGCTTCATGCTTGCTCATCATGGACAGGTTCGTTCCACCTGTGTTATTCAAGTGTACTTCCATCCTCTAGGTCCCTGAGTGAAGCTCTACTATCAGCCCATGCAATCCACTGGATCTCCCCATAAAGCTCAGCAGACCGTCTCTCCAACCAGCAGTCTACAGACTGACCAACTTCATCTATCTCCCCTCCACCACCAGTTTCAGGCCTGCGGAGGAAACAGTTCTATTCTTTACTCCTGTTCATACATATGTATCAAAATTAAGTGCTATGTTTCTTGCCGAGGTCTGAGCGCCAAAGACAAAGTAATTGTATAGATAAATTTTTCCTAATTGTCTTTTCTCTTTGTGTGATTTTGAGTTAATGGGTCATCTGAGCTGAAAGCGAATAAATAAAAACAAAACGTGAAAAAAAAACAAGAAAATTATTTAGAATTGAATTAAAGTGTATGTGCCTTATTTAAGTAATCCAGTGGCACCCTTTGCCATTTAATTTGATTCATTTGGCCACAAGACAAGGCATTTAATTATTTTGGTTTCTCAAGTGTTTTGATCATAAATGTGTTGACTAAGTGAATCACTTTCTGTGAGAAGAGATAGCTACAGAAACCTGCTGGCCGAAGTCTGAGTTTCTGAATCGGATCGACTTTGAGCTAGAGCCCGGTAACTCACTGAAATTTGATATCCAACTAACCTAGTTTGCGTGTCATCATATGCATGTAGGCTTGCTTTGCATTTCCGCAAAGGCAAGCTCTACTAGAGACACCCTCTGAACTTCAGCTCATTTTACTACCAGACATAAATCCACCTTTTTAACCCTTTTTAACATTTAAAGAGTTTCAACTCGCTGTTCTCTACACAGAGGATCTGGATTTTATTTCTGTTTCATTCCAGGCGTGACTTTAAAGAAACTGTGCAGTCAGTAAGTAGCTTTGCCTTTTGATGTTGATATTATATATTTATATATTTTCTAGACTGAATAAATTACCCATGATAGGAGCTCAGGAGGACAGAAAACTGATGAAATAAATAATGGATCCTCTTTGAGTTTTAAAATAGAGAACAATAAAGCACGGTTTATCAATTTTCCCTCTCTATAAGAAAAAACAAAATAAAAAACAACTTCACAGCTTTCTGAGAAACACCTCTTACTACCTCTGTCAGTAGCTACACATCTAAAGTGGACCACAGCCTTTGTTTTTCATTTTTTTTAGTGTCGTTAGAAGTAGTTCTAATAATATTTATAATATATTAAATAACTCCATCAGTCCTGGTTTATGAGTATGCTGGGAAGGCTAGTCTTTGGGTTTGGCTTTGTTTTATAGCCGAACCGGTTGCTTTTTAATTTTACTGTATTTCTTTTAACTTTTCATAACCTGACCCAGTCAGATGCGCCAGTGTTTAAAAGTGGATAATAAAAATGTTTAATAGTACGTTGATACAGTTTCAATGTATTTTACACCAATTTTTGCTTGGTGGCTAGGTACTACAGTCAGTCTGACATGGAGACAAATTAAATAGGACATTCAAATTCAGACACTGAATTTAATGCTGCTCCTATTTTGATCTCTTTCTGATTGTTCTAAGGCTCTGAGACAATAAAAAGACAAAAGCTGTTTGCAGGCGTTCATTAAACAAACTGCTATATTAGGAATGACATTCTAAGATGCTTTGTAAGATGCTATTCTACTTTTTATTTTACTTTTTATACTTTTTATATTTGTATCCATATTTTTATCTTAAGTGTATATATTAGTCTATTTTATTGCATGCCTTATACCCACAGTGTTTTAGATATTTTTATAATTTTATTTACCTATTCCATATTATATGTTTCACGTACCATAAAAAATTCCTAATTGGTGAACTCCTTCACTAACAATGGCAATAAACCTGATTCTGATTCTAAGACCTTAGTGGATGAGTTACAGATCTGATTATTATAAAATCATTTTGAGTCTTGAAGCGAGGCCGTGACAGTCTGCAGCCCCTCCCTCTGCACCTGTCCTCTGAATCCTTTCCTCCTTGAATCTCCATGTGGTGTCTAAGTAGAAAACAAACTAGACAGCTCTAAACAAGGAACGGCTATTAGAACAAACCTTTGTGAGCGACAGATAACCAGTCGCTAGCAGAAGTTTAACCTGCGCAGAGATTTGTCCCAGCGGGAGGAGATTGTAGCTGAGTTTCTGGATCTAAGTGACATGGATGTTCTTCATTTATTCCCATTCTTACTTGTTTTCTGGATATCTCCTGTGTTATCAGCTCAAGGTGGGTTCTCTTAATCCTCGCAGTGTTTCAGTGATTGTCAGAAGTGTTTGGTTCTGCATCTGCTCTAAATAAAAACAGGATTACTGCCTTTAGGTTAAAGAAAAGCTAAAATTATTGAAAGAGGAAGCAGCATTGATCCTAAAACACTGCTTTGCAAAGACGGCATTTATCTGATTCAGTTTGGATTTTTGAAAACAATGTCAAACAGTTTTTAGCGTGTATTAACCCTCATAAATATTAATCTGTGTTATATATCTTTGTAAATTTTTTGTGTAGGCACTTTAGCTTGGGTGCTGTCAGCACAATGAATAGGTGGAAAAGGTATGAACCTGGCATGTCCTCAAGGTTGCATTGAAAACGCAGACTGGATTTTTATCAGCATAGTATTTCTATATAGAAATTAGTGGAATGGAGTTTTTGTGCATTTTTTTTTATTAAATGTCCATCATTTTTTAGCATGAAAAATTAGGAGTATGTAGTGTGAGCGTGTGAATCCATTAGTCTCACACCCAATGGGTGAGCGCTGACGCTCCTGTGCTTATGTTTATCTTTTACATCATGTTTATATGATTTCTGTATTTATTTAGTCTTTACAGCTGATGTCCATTGAATAATTATTAAATGGGTTGAATACTGATATTCAAACCCATTGGAACTGTTACAGTTGATTTAATAAAACCCTATTGAGATTTCTAGTGGATTTATCCCTAGCCCTCCCATGTCTTTCTAAGGTGGAATTAATTGTTAAAATAATAAATTTCTGCTAAAAGGATTAGTCTAACAGTCACATCTTGCAACTGCAAAACATTTGATAATGTTCCTGTTTTTAACATGTTTTAATAAGCAGCAGCTTTGTTCTGGCTGCTGCACCATAAAGGTCTGATTGGGGGATTTCTGCAGAGATGGTTTTCCTTCTGGAAGGTTCTTCTCTCTCCACAGAGGAACATTGAAGCTCTGACAGAGAGACAAAGGGGGCCTCCTGCCTCACTAAGGTCCTTCTCTTCTGATTGGTCAGTTTAGGCAGGTCTCCAGCTCTAGGTAGAGTCCTGCTGGCACCAACCTTCTCCCATTAATAAAGGTCACTGGGTTTACTGGGACCTCTAGAGCAGCAGAAATGTTCTGGATCCTTCTCCAGATTAGATCCTCTCTGAGAGCTACAGACGGTTCCTCTGACTCCATCCCTGCTTCTCTGTATTTCTTTAACCTTTCTATCCTGTCTTTGTTCTTCTCCTACAGATGTGGTCAACATCACAGCAGAACCAGGACAGAACATCAATCTGACATGTAGAGCTACTAAAAACAGCCTGGTCACAGTGTTAAGCCTGACCCGAGATGACCCGAAAGAACAAAAAGAAGGGTTTGTATACAGGAATGGAAAGATCAATGAAAAGAGCCTCAATCCCCAGTTTAAGGGTCGAATCAGCCTGCAGAGCCTTTCTACTGCTGATGGAGAAGTCAATGTGACTTTAAGCAATGTGACAAAGGAAGACAATGGGACATATAGGTGCAAGGCCGTAACAAAGGAGGGCAGCCTAGAGATCAACATCCACCTGCATGTAGATCCTCCAGGTGAGCCTGTCTCTGGATCAGAACCTTAAGCAGCTTCCTGGTTCTGGATGGTAGAAACATCTAAGATCAGATGTTGATGTTTCCTAATGATGTTGATGATCAGACTCAGTAGAATCAGCTGGTCTACCTGATGGATCAGACTAACACCTGGTTCTATTCTACAGGGAACAATAGAAAACAACATGAGGAAGGAGAGAACAAGGATGGTTCTGATGGACCAGCAGGTGATCTACATTTACTCTACTTTGATTTATTGGTGTCATCATTTCTGTAAAATCTGCTCATTGAAGCCAGAGGTCCCAGATCCTCCTGCTGATGGAGCATCTGTGGACTTTAGTGGTTCTAATGTCTGAACAGCAAAACTCTGATGGTCCACAAGATGCTTCTGCTCTTATGTCACAATTTTAACTACTAGAAAAAGAAACCATCAGAATATAAATATAAATAACAGATAAAATCAACAAAGTTGGAAATAAAAATATGTTTTAAATCTAAAAAAGTAGAGAATCTGTTTTTGTTTATTGAGCTTTAGTTTTTCCAATAGTAATAAAAAAATATATATGGAAAATAATGTAAAACAAAAATTTATTGATTTGATCCATTATTTTCTCATCCGTTTATCTCAGACCAGATGTTGGTGTTTTGCTGATCTGACTCTGTAGAATCAGCTGGTCTCAGAGCAGTAGATGATGTTCTTCAGTCATCTCCTACCTGATGGGTCAGACTAACAACTGGTTCTGTTCTACAGGTAGAGGACGATTTGGACTGATTGCTGTGCTGGTGGCTGCTGCTGCTCTTACTGTGGCCGCAATTATTGTCTGGAAGAAGAAGAAGACTCCTCTGGCTAATGAGATTGAAAATGGTGTTTAGATCCAACTAACAGATCTAAATACCAGCAGCCCCTCCTACAGCTCTTCATTTGATGAGCTGTGGTGCCTCATCAGCAGCTGTACTTTCATTACAAATGTGCACCAAACTATGCTGATATTCTAAAAATTTCAAAAATTCAAAGTTTCTCAATTAAAGTATTTCCATTACATAATAAATGTATTTAAAATTTCACGTGAATACATTTGTGCACGCAGTAACTCTGAAAAAAACATTGGAGTGGCAGATGTAAACACTTTAGATATATCCCAATTTCATCCACTGCTCTAGGGGGCGCCATCGTCCTCCAGCTACTTCTGGTTTTATTCATCTTTTTACACAATCTAGAACTAAGGTCTAGTACCTTGTTTAATACACAAAAAACATTTCATTTGCAGTTTTCAATAATATAAAAATTTGAAGGTGACCAAAAAAAAACTACCTCATCAAACATTAACAATTTTTTATAGAAAGAAAAATGTGTGTTATTCAAAATGACAGTGTTTACATTGAACAAATACATTTTTGTTTTTAAATTTTTGCAATAAGATTGTTAATGGAAATGCAGCTAGTGATGTCTTTTTTGTTCATTGTGTGGTTTGGGTCTATAGGAATGATCAGTCCGAGGCCTACATCACATCATCAAAGGATTTCTGGTGAAATTTGTGTCTCATTAGAATAAATACGTTTTTCATAAAAGCATTCTGGTGTTTTAGTTAAAATGACTTTACTTAAAAGCAATAACCATTACCTTTGCCAAATTTAATTATTGCATGATGTGACCATGGTCAGTACAGGTCCATTATGCTACTAAGTAATTTCACTTCAGTAACCTGTTGCAGTACAAAGCTTTTTGCTTTAATGATAAACTTTTGATTTCTTTTTAGCAATTTCCTTATGATTAGCATATATCGGCATACGTAACAATCAGAGGCTGCTTTATTGTAAGTGTGGTTTAAGGCTCCTTTGTCCTTCATTTAATAACCTGTAACAATTCCAGGATCACAAATGGTTCCAAAAGCATAATTTTTCTCTTCATCTGCTTATAATAAGCTTCTGGACTACTCAGTATCTTCCTTAGGCGTAAGGCCCCACTGAAAAATTTAACCACACTTTGAAAAGATGCTGGATACTGTAAGTTGTCAATGAAATGGGCTACCGAAATACATGACTACCATTTCTCCTCTTTGCCCATAGTAGGCCTGTCCAAAGTTGGTTCTCAAGGGTTGCTGTCCTGCACGTTTCAGAGGCTTCCCTGCTCTTGTGATTGCATTTAAGTAAAAGGCCAAATAATCAGTAATCAATGGAGACCTCTAAAACCTGCAGGACCGTGACCCTCGAGTGAGGACAGCCCTGGCCCTTAAGCAAGGCCCCAAGTAAAGTTTTTCTGCCATGAGATGCGTGAGTTGTTGGAAAAAGACAACCAAAATGGTGTTAGCTAATTTGGCCCAAGAATAACAGCACTAGAAGGCCTGGTATGACCAGTCAGCCAGGCAGAGGTTCTTCAGTCCTGGTCAGAACGTGCTGATCCTGCTAGCGAAGTGGTATGGGCCATATGAAATCAAGCAGAAAATCGGAGAGACCATGTACCAGGTGGCCATTCCACAACAGCCATGCTCTAGCAGAGCAAGGAGAGGAGGAGAGAATGGATTAAGGATGGAAGGAGCAGTTTCTACCAGCACCCACTACTGAAGACCTAGACTTCACCCACCTCTCTGGTGGAAAGCAGACTAAGGTGAGAAATCTATTGAACTGAATGAGGTATTCCTGAGCCCTGGTAAAACTTACATTATAAAGCATGATATTATGCCAAAAGAGGGAACCTCTATGAGATTAATGTATCGCAGAATGCCTTAGTGTCTGCTGGTTACGCTGAAGAAGAAGGTTTATCTGATGCTGTCACTGGGAATCATTGAACCATCAAGGAGCTAGAGGTGCAACCCGGTGTTCCTGTTTTTTTAAAAGATAGACGCATATGTTTTTGTATTGCTGCAGATACCTGAGGCGAATATCCCCATTTGATTCCTATTTTTGGTCCTTAGATAAACGATTATGACTAAAGTGTGCTTACTCACTGGGGTTCCTTATTCTTCTACCCAAGGTTGGATCTCTGGATCAGCTGTTAAAATCTAATTGCTTTTTATTGCTTTAGTAATTATATATGGTTATCAGAAGAGTTATTAATCTCCAACCAAATAAGTTATCTCTGTTTATTCAAATGGTGGAAAAAGAAGGATGGATCTCACCTGAGTGATGAATCGTTCACTGAACAAATAACCACAAACAGCTACAGTTTAAAATATTGATATCTTTATTTGCTAATAATCCCTATTACAGTGTATCTAATATCTATACAAATACTACACACTACTGAAAATAAGTACAAGGTAAAAGGAAAGCTTATAAAAAGGGAAGACGAGGGAAGTAAGTCCATTCAACAACTTTTTAGGTAGGGTGCAATGAATGCACCCTAATTCGGTGGTATCCTTTTAAAGCAGCAGCAGGTACATGTGAATAAGAACTGATGCGGAGATCTTAGCTGCTATCAAAAATGTTGCTTCATTTGGTTTACAGTGACAATGATTCACAAATGCATTAAAAAGTAGCAGCACAGTAGCAAAATGCGCTAGCTCAGATAACATTACGAAATCCACCTACAAGGCGGGACTCCGCTACGACAAAGGGTTTTAAATCTCACAAAGGTGTTGCCTGTATACCATGTGGTTAAAATGAGATAGCCTAGCCAACAGTGTTGGGGGAGAACAATGGATCATTAAACTGACAAAATGGCCGCCTCTATACACTCCTGGCCTAAAAAGAGGCTAATGATGTGAACCACTCACCCTTCCTACAGGTCAAAGAGGAAAAGAGAAAATCAACTTTTGCAGCCATTCACACGCTCATTCACACACATTTCATGAAGTCAGTGTTCAGTTCTGAACCAGTTTTTGATTAAAACCATTAGGTTTCAAGATCAAGCTTTTCAATACAATACATGCAAAAACTACCTTATCTACCGACCCGGTGAAATCCCAAGCACGTGACAGGGTGTTGTTGCTGTGGGGGTTGGTGTTCAGTTCAGTCTGGTCCAGCATCTAGGAGTTGGGCCCTGTCTCAGAGACAGCAGCAAGAGAGTGTGATCGAAACGCAGATGAAAAAACTGCTGGTTTCTCATGTATTTCACAGCACACAGAATTTGGGAGGTAAACACTGTGTCCAGATCCTTCTGAATTGCAGGCAGGATAAAGTTTTGGGTTCACCACCACATTTCAAAAGACAGGGCTTCACGTCAAATGGTTCCTCTCACTTCCAGACCAAAGCAGCCTAAGAGGCCGGTGGGGTTGCTGCTGTTGGTTTTAATGAGGCATAACATTGGAGGATTTAGTCTGCTCACATCACAGTAATTTAACCCAGCATTATTGGTCTTAAAGAGATGTGACATCCACTGTTGGAGTCCAGGACTCACGCTATTAATCATTGCTTTTACTGATTACTTTGGTCAAATGTAGGCATGAGAATCAGTGACCCAATCGGTGGCAGAGAGGGGGCTGTTCATGTTGAGGTTAATATTGATCACATATTAAATTGTAACATAACCACTGTGTTGTTTATTTTTCTTGCATAAGTACATTCAAATATACAGATAACAAAGGGTTTGGTAGAACAGCTGTTATTTCATTTAATTTCAAACACCTCTCCTTGTGGGAGTTCCAGCTGCAGCTGCTTCAGAGTCATAGACATGACATCCCGCATGGAACTGTCACCAGCCTCCCCGACCGCACTCTGAGATAATAATGACCTGGTCTTAGAGGCTTGAAAGGACCCTTCCTTCTCCTCATCTTTAAAATGAGAAGTAGAAGCAGCCAGAGATAAGACGTCCTCCTCCGCAACCAGACCAGGCATGGTTGGGGAAGGCAGCCCAGCCACTGAAAGTGAGGCATCAGACAGACATTTCTACAACAAGGACTTAATCTCTGCCAATTCCGCCGACAACAGTTCTACCCTTGTGGCCATGCCCTGATCAAGCTTGGCCCGTTTCCTGCTAGAGGGGGGCACCAAGACCTTTGTCCCACCATGGTGCTTAGAATGTCTGGGGGAGCCACCTACCTAGAGGGTAGAGGGTTAGAGCCATCCTGGGGGCACAACAATTCCTGCAGGGATTATCAGACAGCGCCTCCACAAGGTGCTCATATCCAAGGCAGGTAGGGCACAAGTCACGACAATCCTCTGCCTTGGGGAAAGCCCCACAATCCACGCAGCAGTGGGAGCCATCCATGTCAAAGGTCAACAGGGCTCAGACCAGTTGACAAATGAAAAACAAACAAAAATCACAAGTTATAGCGGAGCAGACCAAAAAAAGAGACTAATATTGGGAGAGGGGGGCGAAACCCTGCCATCACCAGGTATAAAACCAATAAACCATCACCAGTTTTCAACGAAAACAGCACCAAGCCGCAGTAGTACCACAACACGGCAACGAGAAGCCATAATTTGGGAGAGGGGGACATAGATTCTACCATTACCAATTAACAGCGGACTTACCTTACGAAATCCTCAAGCAGATCAACCAATTGCAACCCTGGGAGGGCAGAGAAAGAACGCAACTCCAGTGAGCCAGACAGGGGCATCAAACAATGGGGAAGCAATTGCATATAGCAGACCAATTGTGAGAAGAATAAGGGAACAGAGCCCTGGATGACATTACTATAGCCTCTGAGTGGTCATCCAGAGTGTCACAGATGTTACTCTGTTGATATAATTACTCAAATTGCAAATGCCCAAAGGGAATATTCAGTGCTTTTAGCACTAACCTCTGGTGGTCAGTAAGGATGAAATAGAACTCTCTCATACTTTGGCATAACATCCACAAAACAATCTGAAATGTTCTTAAATAAGTTTTTATTGTACTTCGGTAGCCGCTAGACCAAAGCACTTAGAACAGCATTAGAGCTGCCAAGTTTGAATAGGCTGAGCTCAAAGCCGCTAAAAGAGCCTGTAGATAACTGTTTGCAGGTAAAACAACTTTTAAAAACAGTCACTATTCCGCCTCCTGGACACAACGTCCATGGAGAATAAAAATACCAGCAGCTTTGTGGTAAACGTTCATACACCCTGTGTCTACATGGGCAAGGAGAGCACCGTCCACAAGCTGGAATACTTGACCACTGACAGGTACCAGACCGGAATCCACTGGGTCCAAAATATGTAATCGGAAATCTATAGAAGTAGAATCTGTATTTCTACAGGTCTGTGTCCTGCACTGACCCCAAGAGTGGTCCTGAATATCTGCTACATGAAAAAAGCAGCAACGAGTTTAAAAGCTATGGACATGCATAGTTTCAAACATAACCCAGGCTTAAGGCTGCCCCAAAATCTGGTGAAGTAAATGTGACCAACAGCAGGGTGTGGTTTCAATATGTTGAACACACCATTCTCCACTTAGACTTACTTTTCAAACTCACCCTGAGCAAAACAGGTTTAATAGTATACTGATCTTTATAATGCATATGATTTATTAGGACATACAGATAAATATGCACGTCACAACCTTTTCTTCTTTATAAGTTCTGTAGTAAACATTTTTGGTTCCCCAACAACAAATGTAACAAGCACAAAGCAGATAGAGCAGGATAATCATGGGCTTCTAACATACAGTATAACATCAAATTTCATAAATTGAAAGACATGAAAAACACAATAAAAGCTGGTTTCTGTCCAGAAATGTTTCCTTATAATCTATGAACTGCTAGTTTCTCCTCGATTGACAGTCAAAGTGGATCTTTATCTCCTTCAAAATTAACACATGAAGTTGTTCAGAGCTGTGTAATATTACCTATTCTCCTTTCAAAACCTGCCAGTATTCCAGTCTTATTTATGCGGAAATCTCTAAATAAAAGAAAAAGGCGAGATACTTTGATGTGACAACAATTATTACATAATCACACAGATCATTCAATCCTTATTCAGCTTCAGAGGAAGAGGTCGTAACCACTGAGGTGTGTAGATCATGTCCTGCAGGTTATAATTAATAACAAATGAGTAATTACCTTAACCTAAATGCTTCAAGCCAACTTTATAAAGCAGTAAACGGGTCAATGTATTAACTGTTACCTGTGTTTTTTTGCTGATATATAGATAGCATCAGAAGAGTGGTGATCAGGTAGGGACAAAACACAACCAGGTGAATGAAAACATGAAGCTTCGAGGAAGCTGAAGAAAGAATCTGGTCTGGAGTGCTTTCAAGAACTGTTGATATACAGAGAGTTATAAATGTGGGTGGAGCTTTTCATTTACATGTAGAGAGAAATAAACATGGACGGTGATTTTGTTATTAGTGTTAAAATAACCTTTAACAGAGATCCAGCTGGATGGAGACTCTCCATGACCACTGATGCTACAACTGTAGAGGCCTTCATCAGAGCTGGTCACATGGTGGAGGGTGATATTGCCTGAAGTTTCTTTGCCAATGAAGACCTTGTCTTTATAGAAAGCAGCTGGGAGGTTGGAGGGAGTGTTCTTTGTTAGACAGCTCAGAGTGACGTCATCTCCCTCCATCACAGGGAGGACAGGACTCTGCAGGATCACTGATCCACCTCAACACAGAGACAAACTACANATCTCCCTCCATCACAGGGAGGACAGGACTCTGCAGGATCACTGATCCACCTCAACACAGAGACAAACTACAGCATTTCATCCATTTCCACACAGCTTCATCAACATTAACTCCACAGTCTGATCTTACCAGTGACAGTGAGGTTGATGCTGCTGCTGGCTGCTCCCTCTCTGGAGGAACACCAGTAAACTCCACTGTCTGATGGGAACAAGAAGGTCATGTTACAGGTAGAACCAGCTGGTTTCCCCCATCCGTCGGTGCACTGAGTCCTTGTTTCCCAGGTTGTATTCCTCCATACAGTCCATCCAGCAGAGCCATTGTCCTCCACACAGCTGAGAGTAACAAAATCTTCTTCAAAGAACTGAGATCTGTTGGGACTCACAGTAAAACTAGCTCCTGGAATGAAAAACTCATTGTTAAATCAAATTTACAAAGATCCAAAATTGTGAATTTTAAAAACAAGTGTTTGAGAAACCAGCCAATTATTGATTAGCTTTACAATAGCTTTGCATGCTTCGTCGAAGCATTTGAGTGTCTAACAGGAAGTGAACCAACCTTGGTTTGTTGTGCAGCCCAGCATTGATGTCAGAACTTAAAAGAGAAGAAAAATCACTTTGAACTAAAAACTTTATCATTTCTCCCATAAAGACAGTTTTACACCTCAGATAGTTTCCATTCAGACTATTACTGTAAATGTTGTTCCAGCAGGTAGTAAATAGCTCTCTGTCCCAAAGTTCTATTAATATTTTCTAGGTTTCATCTGTTCTCTTCAGATTCCAGTAGAACTTCTCCTCAGTGTGTTTTAACCCAGTTCCAGGCTGTTTCCCAGCCTCTCCTCCATCATCAGTTATCTACAGAAACCCAGGAAATGTTCAGAAAGAATCTCTACTTACTGAGCAGAAATCTGACAGTTGTTTCCTTCATTGTGTCTCTCAGAGCTCTGATAAATATTTTCCGACACTAAGAATAAAACCCTCCTCTTCCTCTGTGGTTGTGGCAACAAAAGTAAACCAACTGATCAAATGACATTTGAAAGTATAGCCACATGGTGCTAGCTGTAGATTTGCAATGCCTCGTTTCCTGTTGTGGTTATGCTGTCACCTGTTCTCTACATTTGATATATTGTCTCTTTCCTGTTGCACTGGACATTTTTTCAAAACAAGTTAAGGAAACATCTTTGAGTTGCTGTTCTTAATTTGTCTAACCCTTTGCATTAAAGATTATTCTTGTTTTGTTTTTTGTGTCTTTATTTATTTATTTGTTGTACACTGAGCTGAGCTGAGATCTGACTACTCTCTCTCTCTGTAAGTGACATATATGTTAAAATTCAACAAAGTTTCTGTGCTGGGTAGACTGATTCTGAGTTTATTCTGGCCAAGGCAAGAGAAGAGCAGAGCCCTCAGTCAAGGACGTGTTCAAATCCTCTTCTCGGGGAGGTCATCTCCCAGACCCCAGTGGTGGCTGGAGACATTGAGTCTGAGTGGGCCATTTTCTCTGTCCCCACTGCCTAAAGCCGGGCATACACTGTGGGATTTTTTCAATCGTAACACGCAGCTACAGCTCACACTGAACGATGAAACTGCAGGGTTTCATCGTTCAGTGTGAATTAACAGCTCATGATGCATGTGCAGCATGACGTTCTGATCCACCTGCTCACACTACGTCTAAAAACCACGTCGGACTTAGCTCCGCAGTGAGATGGACTTTGAACCATTTATCCAGAAGCCAAACGAGTAGAAGAGGAATATGAAGCTCACTAGAGTGAAACGTGCTGCCTTGGCAATTTGTGCAATTTTGAGCTGAAATCCCTAAAAAGAAAAGGCAACGACGTATTTGGACAAAGACATGGCTGAGCAAACGTGGCTACTACGGCCTGTCAATTTTACAGAAAGAACTCAATTTCACTCATTGCACCCCCACGATGCTTCTGTGTTTACATCTGGAAAGTCGCCCCAAAAAGGGCAAAAAATTGCAGTGTAAGCCCGACTTAGGTGGCCGCCCATAGCTGTTGCCATAGGGGCTGCAGTGCCTGTCGATGGGGCAATCCCCAAACCTGGTGGTGGACTCCAGCAGTAAATGATGCTGTCAAGATGAAGAAACTGTCCTATTCGGCTTGGTCGGCTTGTGGGATTCCTGAAGCAGCAAGCAGGTATCATGTGGCTAAGTGTACCACTGCCCTGGCGATTGCGGAGACATAATCTCTGGTTTGGGAGGAGTTTTGAGAGTCTATGGAGAAAACTATCCTATGGCTTTAAAGCTATTCTGGCAAACTGTCTGGCACCTAAGTGCTTTGCTTAACACTTTTTTTCTGTGGGAGTGGAGAGCTGCTGACCTTGAAAGAAGACATCATTGGACGGTGGGCGGAATACTTGAATGGTCTCGTCAATCCTACTGACACCTTCAGTGGTGGGGCCCTTGGAGCTGGATTAATTCATCATCCAGGCTAAAGTCTCCAAGGTGATCCAAAAGCTCCACCATGGCAAGGCTCGGGGGTACATGAGATCCCTCAGAGTAGCAAAGAGCTCTGGATGTTGTTGGTGCTGTCATGGTTGATATGATTCTTTAACATTGTGTGGATTTTGGGGACAGTGCAACTGAACTGGCAGACTGGGCTGGTGGTTCCTCTTAATAAAATAGGGGACTGGAGATCATGTTCCGACTATGATGGGATTAAACTTCCAAGGCAAGGCCTATGCAATATATATATATATATATATATATATATATATGCAATATATATATGCAATATATATATATTTAAAAAAAAAAACTGTTTTCTCACCCCTCGTGGGGTGGTATGTGTCATCCTCAAGCTCGGGTCCTCTACCAGAGGCCTGGGAGTTTGAGGGTTCTGCGCAGTATCTTAGCTGTTCCTAGGACTGCGCTCTTCTGGACAGAGCCCTCTGATGTTTTCCCTGGAATCAGAGGTCTCTGTCCA
>NW_015151809.1:51239-61720 GCF_000732505.1 Cyprinodon variegatus | reverse complement strand
ATATATATGTATTGCATATATATATATGTATTGCATATGTATATATATATATGACACAAATGTCATACCTCCAGTAAAAAGGATCTGTGACTTGTGGGTAGTACCCTCAATCAGACAGCAAGGGGCGTTGCTGCTAGGTCAGTCTGTACCGAACGGAAATACATATATGGCCTACTGCCATATTGCCTTCCAAGGACTAGATGTGTTCGAATTTAAGGCTGTATCTTCCAAGGACACTGTCTACCTGGACTGGATCCTTTGAGGTCCTTGAAAATAAACGCTGAAGGATGGACCTGTCTCTGTCACTTAGCAACCGTCACAGTTGACTCAGAAAGCACCTTTTTTCACTCAATTTTCAGTGACACAGCCACCAGAAGTCAGATTTTTTAGATTCCAGTTTTCTAGTCTGTCACAACATTGTATAACTGTGGCCACGAGATTGAAGTAGAGTGTAAGACCAATTGCAGATGGTGGGTGGTGAAATAACAGAGCCAGCCCTGCCTTGTTTGGACCAAGGGAAAAGACAGCATGGAGTTAGGCCTGAGGCTTGTACCATGAAGCAGGATTATTAGGTTAGTGAGAAAACTTCAGCATCAAGCCACTGATCTTTATTTATTCACTGAATTGCTGATAGACAGAAAAAAGTTAAGTCACCTGGCGCCATCTTAGTACTCCCCACTTTCATGGAGTCATGGCATAAATATGCCTGTTATGTATTGTTATTACCATAAGAATGTAATCAATAGATATATATTGCATGTACATCATCAATTTGGCACTTTTGGCTCATCATCAGATATTGTGTGTGTATGTCTGCTACATGTTCAATTTAAGCCTGAGGAAGAAGCAGATCCACCCCACTGACACGGGTGAACATCCAGGGAACGGACATTGAGATACTTTGCTCTTATAAGTACCTAGGTGTTCAACTGAACAACAAACTGGACTGGACTCAAAACACGGAGGCTCTGTATAAGAAGGGTCAGAGTAGACTCTTCCTGCTGAGGAGACTGAGGTCTTTTGGAGTGCAGGGGGTGCTCTTAAAGTCCTTCTAAGTCTCTCTTTTGGCATCAGACATCTTCTATGGAGCTGTCTGTTGGAGCTGTGGCTTATTTGTAGCTGAGAGGAAGTGGCTGGATCAGCTGATCAGGAAGGCCAGCTCTGTGATTGGATGCCCTCTTGACTCAGTGCAGGAGGTGAGAAACAAAAGGATCCTAAATGAACATCTCTGTTCAATAATGTCTCCCACCCCATGCATGAAGCTGTTGCTGAACTGGAGAGCTCCTTCAGTGACAGACTGCTGCACCGTAAATGCACGAGGGAGCGTTATCACAGATCCTTCCACCCAGCATCTTGAAGTCTCTAGAACCACCACTGTTCCCAACAACCTTAATAAGTTGTTACATTCATGCTGATTTTTCACAGTTTCTATCTCTTTCTATTTTCTATCAGTTCCATAACATACTACTGTAATTTTGTACATATCTGATGTTGTTGCTATTTTCATGTTGTGCTTTCTGTGAGAAAGTACAACATTCTGACAAGGAAGCCTTCATGGTTCTTTGTTAAGCCAAAGCCGTCATAAAAACCCTGCCTATTAGAGGCATCTACAGATCCAAAAACCTGGAAACACTAACACCAACGCAGTTGTTGATGCTAAAAACCTTAGCTGCATTAGCACCATGGGAGTTTAAGTCTGCTGATATTTATGCAACCAGAAGATAGAATCAAGTTAAAAATATGTTATATGTGTATAACAAAAGAATAGCTGCTTCTGATGCAGGAACACCAACACTGGGCAGGGGTGAAGGTAAATCATGTCCCAGGGAAGATGCTATTTTTGTGGACAGTCTGCACCTCAGAATTCCTGGATAGTGAGACGAATATTGGAGACATTTTTCTGACAAAAAGGGATTTGTGTTCTAGATTATGGATTAATCCACTGGTTGACTACAGTATGTGTGACTGCAGCACTGCAATTCAGAAAAGGTAATCAGCAGCACCGGGGCCCTGCAGGGTACTGTCCTCTCTCCCTTCTTTATCACCCTGCACATCACGGACTTCAACCACTGCACAGCTACCTGCCACCTTCAGAAGTTTCTGATGACTCTGCAGTAGTAGGATGGTGAGGAGACGGAGTAAAGGGATGTGGAGGACAATGTCGTTACCTAGTGTGAGAAGAACCATCTACAGCTCAGCATGGCAAAGACCAAGGGGCCTGTGGTGGATCTGAGAAGGATTGAGGCCCCAGTGACCCTTTTTTTCTATCTTTGGCATAAAAATTGACACTGTGGAGAATTATAAATACTTAGGGGGTGTGATCGGAAAATTTAGATTTCTCTTGTCTCAAACATTTAGTTATGCTATTATATAGTGACAAATGTTTTTTACTCAGTTTGTTTCACCTGCAAACCTAAAAAATGCCTGAGTGAGAGCTGATTTTAGATACCACCTTCACAGTTTTTTCCTCAACATAAGGGAGACAAACTCATGTGTAGTTAGAATAGGGCAGAATGCTGTGCTATAAGGGCTGTATGATCAACTGTTCTCTCTTTGCATAGATATGAAAATATAGTGCTGACTGAGTGAAATCTATCTATCTATATTTTTTCCACTAGGATTTAAACTCTAAGTTTAAAAGCTTTTTCCCACTACAGGGGGGCACTTGGACAATAAACTGGACTGGACTAAAAGCACAAATGCCCTCTACAGGAAGGGCCAGAGCTGTCTATATTTTCTGAGGTGGCTGAGGTCCTTCACCTTCTGCTGGACAATGCTGTGGATGTTTTATGAATCTGTGGTAGCCAGTGCCTTCCCTTAATGCTGTTGCGTGCTGGGGCAGCAGACTGAAGGTGAAGGTCGCCATCAGATTTAATAAACTCATCTGCAAGGCCAGTCACATTGTTGGAGAGGAGCTGGAATCTTTGACAGAAGTTTCAGAGGGGAAATGTTGGCCAGGATAAAATCCATGCTGGACTATTCAACACATCCTCTTCATGTTGTGCTGGTCAGTCACAGAAGCACGTTCAGTCAGAGACTTGTTTCTTCATGCTGCACCACAGAGAACCACAGGAAGTCATTCCTGCCTGTGGCCATTAAACTGTATAATTAATTTCATTCAATTAATCATTGTCTATCTCCAATGTCTGTCTATTAATGATATTGCATAAGATATTGTGATTATATTGACTGGGGACCTACAAGAAGAAATAGTGACCAGAGAAAAGAAGATAGGAACATCAAAGTTTCAGGGACTGTATCTGTCTTGTTCCATTTGCATTGCTGATGTTTCTGGCCTGTCAACTAGTGTTTGTGATTTCATTCCCCTCCCCCCTTCTCTGACTGTCCATTTGGCACCCCTGTGCTGCTGCTGCTCAGGCATATTACCACTGATTCCTTTAACCTTTTTGCCAGCCTTCCTAAGCAGGCCTCTGACTAGTTGACAGTGCCAGATTGCCTGAAAGTCCTAACCTGACAACAGCCAGAGGCATGTCTCGCTCATGCCTCTGGCTGTTGTCATGTTATGAAAGTCCTGCTTAGTAAGAATCTAACATTCTTCTCTGTCTGTTTACCTGATCATGACCTGTTTTTGCCTTCCGATTTTTGAGCCCCTATTGGATCTGTTTTTTGTGCTGCCTGGATCCCTGACCTGTTTCTGTGCCCTGACTTTGTTCAAGGATTTTGCTTTGGATTCTCTGAATATCTGATCACCTGGCTCCGATCCTGGACCTCCTTTGACCACGATTACCTGCCAAGCCTCAGTGAGAAATAGCTGTCAAGGAACCAAACTTTCAGGAACCAAGACATCCCGTCTTATTAAATAAGGTTAGTTTCTTAACTGTCAGACCTTTTATCCTCCATCTCAGCCACTAACCTGTTTGCTCTCCTCCATAGGCTCTGGTTTCCCTGATTCTAAATTACCTGAAGAGTTTCTTCAACAAATCGTATTACCCATTGTGTTCTGGTTCTATGTGGGTCCTCAGCCTGAATCCTAACAGCTGATTGTTTATATATTATTAGTTTTCTATTGTTCATTTTTTAATTATTATACAAGTCAACAATTCTGGGCTGGTGTATAGAAGACCTGGAACATGGTCCTGGTGAGCATAGTCTGCATGCGTTGGTGTGTGTTTGTCTGCTGCCCTCATGTGGAGAGCATGGGTTCATGCAGGGGTGTTGAAACAGCATACAGTACCTGCGTATGTCCACGTGTGAGTTTTGAAAGGGGCGCATTCACCTGACTAGAAGAAGGAGAGGTTGCAATGTTACTTTCTTTTTTTTTTGGACTGCTTTTACTTTTACTCTGGTTTATTTTTTTACATTCTAGCATCTATCACTCCAACATAACTGCCTCTATATCCCAACTCTGTACCACTGCTCTGATCATAGATGTAATAATGTGTGGGAATGGGGGTCATGTCCCCTGCTCTTTAAACGTCCATTTTGGTCCGCTGCACTTTTTATGGTCCAAAAACAATGTTATGCTACAGTACACAGATCGTTGAGCACTAGGATCAAGCTGAAAACAGTCAGTCAAACTGAAGCCTGCCTCTTTGAGCTTAGACTACCCACAAGCTCCCGATTGACCACCCGTCTATTTACAGTATGCGATAGGATGTCACTGCTGTCACTCCTGAGAAGCTCACTTTAAAAACAACTGATGCGCCTCTGAATCGGGACTGTGATTAAATGGTCAAACACGCTGCAGTTATAGCTATAAAAAAAATACTTGCGTCCCACCTACTTTGGAAATCAAATTTTCGTTGATGGCTGCATGTCTGTGAATAAATCCCATCATCCTAGATCCACCAGTTTGGGTATAGCTTGTCATACAATTCTACAGGACCCAAAGATAACATACCAAACAATGTCTACCAGAGCCATTTGAATGTTATTACACAGTTTCCCCAGAAGATGGAGTAGATATACCAACAACCTGTGCTTCTACATCCATAAACTCACTGGTGAAATGAAAAGGGTCAGAGCAGTTTCTTTTAGTTTAATATTGTACGACATCATTAGGTGTAAACTTGGGTCTGGTTGTTTTTATTCTGGCACAAGTTGAAGGAATAAGGAAAAACTTCCTCATTTTGAAAGCTATTTCCAGAGATGAGATGAAACGGTCTGGTTTTAGTCCAATATTCCTGGTTTGATCAGGTTGGAGGTCAGAGGGGCCCAGAGGTGACCTGATTGGCCTTCCTCTTCTCACATTTTAAACTTTTAAAGATTAATAAAGGAAGCGTACTAAAACAATGTCTTAGATAAACAAAAACCTTTCTTCCTACTAACTCTGTGTAGCTTTAGTGACCCTTGAAAATGATCCCACATCATGATGCTGCCACCACCATGGGGGACACAAGCGTTTAATGGGAGAATTTCCTGAATATTATTGTTCATGTTGTCAAACTGCCCTGATCTGGTCCCAACTTGTTGCACATGTTTTATGTGGCTCTATGAAAGCAGTCTGGATGTAAAACCATGACAGTTTAAAATGTTTATTCCTGCAGAATTTTGGAGACTAGATTAACTTTTATTCCACATTTGGTTGTTCTAGCAAAGATATCCAATTAAACACAGGAGTTGACAGTCTTACCATGATAGAATGTGAACAATTTAAAGAGCTTTCTGATTTTGCAAAGTTCTGAGTTTAAATATCAGCTAATTTTTCTGTAGCAGTTCTTAAGCAATGCTTGAACAACTGGGGAAGATTTATATTAGAGAACAGAAAGCATTGCAATGGTGCAATACCTGGGAAAAGAGAATGATGTTAGCAGCTAGTAGTTAGCCTCTTCCGTCTAGAATAGTTTGTCTGGGAGTCAGTGAACCACACAGAGAGACCTAGTTAGCTTTCTCTCACAGACCAAAGCCAGGCCTCCATGGCAGGGAACTGATATCTCCCTTCAAAGTTAATAAGTTGGGTTACAGACACTGGTACCGCAGCATTAACTTACTCCAAGAAACATGGCAGGAGTTTTTCTCTTGGTTAGAGAGCCAGAGTTAAAAGGGAAGAGGACCCCCTTGTGGTGCTATAGAATTACCCTGAAGAACCAAGAAGAATGACTGATACATGATTCACCTTAGAAATCATTTTATTATAAATGTAGTGATTTTCAATAATTTACATAAATAAAGTCAATGCAGAAAAAGGAGGGGGGTCGGGGTGGAGCTACTGGACCCTGAGAGGAGGAGGTCCAAGGAAAAAGTGCAAAGTATCGACCATCAGTGAGTTCTCTGAGGTTGGTAGCTGAGACTTTGCTGGACGTCATTGTTCAGATTCCTCAACATGCTGGAAAATGCTGCCCTGATAACGTGATGTCCATTAAAGTAACCTTTGTTGTTACAGAGGGAGTTACTAGATGGTTCTGACCAGTGGATAAATGCTGCTGGGATGGAGGCCAGAAACTGATCACCTCTGCTCAGGTCCCCTGGGGGAGGGAGTACAAAGCTCCTATAGACCCAAAACACCCAAGAAGACATCACTGATGATGCGTCACAACGCATCCATGGGATCAAGAATGAAGAGCTCTAGGAGGGGCTGCTGGTATTTTGATCTGTTAGTGGGATCTGAACACCATTTTCAATCCCATTATGAGGAGTCTTCTTCTTTTTCTTCTTCTTCAAGACAATCACAGCGGCAACAATCAGAACAGCAGCCACAGTCAGAACAGCAGCCACCAGCCCAGCAATCAGTCCAATGCGTTCTCCACCTGTAGAACAGAACCAGTTGTTAGTCTGATCCATCAGGTAGGTGGTGACTGAAGATCATCATCTACTGCTCTGAGACCAGTTGATTCTGCAGAGTCTGATCGTCAACATTTATAGAAAAAACCAAAGTTTGATCTGAGGATGAGAAAATAATTAATGGAGGAGCCAATTATCCTTTGGTGTTTGTCGCCACCATGGGGCGTATTTAATTTTGAGTTCTGAGTGTCTGATGAGGTGATGGGTTATTTGAGGTCAACCATCAATTCTGTTCAGGTGTTGTTAATAGGTTGAAGCAAACAGTTTTCTACTGTGCTTGGTTTGGATTTATGGCGAATTTATGTGGATCTTAAGGTAAACAGTAAGACAATGGACATTGTACTGAAAATAAATGACTTTATTTTATGTCAAACGGAAGATCGGCATTCTGAATCTTAATTGAGCGCACGTAAAACCAATGCCTTCCAACAGCAACCACCAGTAGCCTAAAATATAGGATTTTTTTTACTATTAATCTAATCATATTTTTGTACATTATTTTCCATATATATTTTCTTCTTCTTCTTCCACAAAATGAAGCTGAATGGATGAGGCGAAAATTATTCTCTACAGTTTCAGATTTCAAACATCTTTAAAACATATTTTCAGGTCCAGCTTTGTTGGTTTTTATCTTTTTTCTAATGGTTTCTTTTTCTAGTAGTTAAAATTGTGACATAACAGTAGAAGCCTCTTGTGTCCACAGATGCTCCATCAGCAGGAGGATCTGGGACTTCTGGCTTCAATGAGCAGATTTTACAGAAATGATGACACCAATAAATCAAAGTAGAGTGAATGTGGATCACCTGTTGGTCCATCAGAACCATCCTTGTTCTCTCCTTCCTCATGTTTTTTTCTGTTGTTCCCTGTAGAATAGAACCAGATGTTAGTCTGATCCATCAGGTAGACCAGCTGATTCTACTGAGTCTGATCATCAACATCATTAGGAAACATCAACATCTGATCTTAGATGTTTCTACCATCCAGAACCAGGAAGCTGCTGAAGGTTCTGATCCAGAGAGACTCACCTGGAGGATCTACATGCAGGTGGATGATGGTCTCTAGGCGGCCCTCCTTTGTTACGGCCAAACACCCATACGTCCCATTGTCTTCCTTTGTCACATTGCTTAAAGTCACATTGACTTCTCCATCAGCAGTAGAAAGGCTCTGCAGGCTGGTTCGACCCTTAAACTGGGGATTGAGGCTCTTTTCATTGATCTTTCCATTCCTGTATACAAACACTTCTTTTTGTTGTTTCAGGTCATCTCGGGTCAGCCTTAAAACTGTGACCAGGCTGTTTTTAGTAGCTCTACATGTCAGATTGATGTTCTGTCCTGGTTCTGCTGGGATGCTGACCACATCTGTAGGAGAAGAACAAAGACAGGATAGAAAGGTTAAAGAAATACAGAGAAGCAGGGATGGAGTCAGAGGAACCGTCTGTAGATCTCAGAGAGGCTCGAATCTGGAGAAGGATCCAGAACATTTCTGCTGCTCTAGAGCTCCCAGTAATCCCAGTGACCTTTATTAATGGGAGAAGGTTGGTACCAGCAGGACTCTACCTAGAGCTGGAGACCTGCCTAAACTGACCAATCAGAAGAGAAGGACCTTAGTGAGGCAGGAGGCCCCCTTGGTCTCTCTGTCAGAGCTTCAATGTTCCTCTGTGGAGAGAGGAGAACCTTCCAGAAGGAAAACCATCTCTGCAGAAATCCCCCAATCAGACCTTTATGGTGCAGCAGCCAGAACAAAGCTGCTGCTTATTAAAACATGTTAAAAACAGGAACAATATTAAATGTTTTCCAGTTGCAAGATGAGACTGTTACACTAATCATTTTTAGCAGAAATATATGACTTTAACAATTAATTCCACCTTAGAAAGGCAAGAGAGGGCTAGCAATAAATCCACTAGAAATCTCAATAGGGTTTTATTAAATCAACTGTAACAGTTCCAATGGGTTTGTTTATTTCAGTTTATGGCAAGGAAATATCAGTATTCAATCCATTTGATAGTTAATCAATGAACATCAGCTGTAATGACACTTTCCTTATCATTAAAGCAGCAACATCCCTGAAAATCCCACCAACTTAGCTTGTTGTCGGCATTTTGGAATGAATCAGCTAAAGGACTGTTGCACAGTAACTTGTCTGCGTGGAAATAAAATCAGGTAAGACTGCAAATTACATCAGATAGATGTCCAGAGTAAAAGCTATGAGGCGGGTGTGCCTCATAGGGACAGGAAGGAGGACATTTTACCCAACAGGAGGTACTTTTGAATATTATTTGATTTAACCAGTTGTATTTTACAGTAGACCAAAGAAAATGAGATCAAACAGGTTTCTGGGACTATGGTGTGAAAGTTAACCATTCTGGTGTGCTTGGTTTTTACAGTTTTTACACATTAAAGTCGTACAGTAGCTGCTCTTTTTCTCTTTTCCAGGAATGTGTTTCTGCCCTGACCTCTTGGTCTGAGGAATGGATGAGGTAAACAGGAAGAGCCGTGCTCTCTTTAGAAAACTGCTGAGTCCGACTGTGCAGGAAGAAGCAGCAGCAGCTTCACTATAGACATGTTTACCCTTCTGCTGTGGTCAACGTCATGCAGAGGCAAGATATAAAGGTCTGATGTCAGAGGTGTGGTTGAGGACAGAAACTCTGCTTTGGGTTACGGTAAATAAAGTCACAAAAGAGTCACATCATCTCCACCTGCATAGCTGCCCCACATTAAACTCAGTCAATACAGCAGGGGCCATATACAGCTGCCATACTAAAGCTGCAGGTTATTACAGAATAAAGAAGATGAACCAGATAAACTCTCCTACTCCAAATCTAACCCCTGCTCATGATGACCTCAATCGGCCTTGTTGGTTGACGACTCTGGGTCCTGTGACAAAGAACCTGTTCTGCGAGCCTGCATCTTCAGGAATGCTGGTGAGCTTGAGTGCTATGGATGAACAAAGGAATCTCTGATTTTAAAACCACATTGAGGTGAAAGGACAGCAGCTGTGTGCCTGCATGATTTACAGGGACAACCAGTAACCCAGGGTATACATGGGTATATGGCGTATACCCACTTATTTTTCAAGCCACATTTGTGTATATATACTTCTAAATCCCCAGTGATCTGCACTATTAAGTAGAATGTCTGGGTCAAATTTCCCATTTTTTCCTAGGACAGTGAAGCCATCACCTGTGCTAATCTGCTTCTAATTGGCTAGTACTCACAAGCTTCACTGATACATTGGTTAACTGTAGGCATGATGACCAGTGAGATGACACAACATTTTTACTTGAGTGACAGGTTTAACTTGGATCACAAAATGTTCTGGTCAAAATCTTTTTTTTTTTAAGCAGTTAAGGCTGTACAGAAGGATTGTCTATTCATTAATTTCCACCGCAGGGTTGTTGCAGCCGTGGGCACGCCATGTAATCACTTCAGTCAAATTCAACACTTCTTGACCTCTTAAAAATATCCATTGATCCAGTCTTAATATAATTTAACCTAGCATAGCTAAGGAACAAACCTATGACAGAAACTGTGAGAAACAGGAACTGAAAAATAGAGCGCTTACAAGCTGGCTGTCTCCTCAGGCTTTAGCAGGTGAGGTTTATCTAAAGTTTAGCTGTTCCTGCAGCTTCTTCAGGTGAGAGCCGCTGTACCTTTCCTCTAAAAGTCTGCTAGTTAATGACTTGATTTGTGATAATCACATTGACTTGTTTTGCCTTACAGAAACCTGGCTGCAGCAAGAGG
>NW_015151809.1:46383-48183 GCF_000732505.1 Cyprinodon variegatus | reverse complement strand
AACTGTAAAGTGCCTTGAGATGACATGTGTTGTGAATTTGGCGCTATATAAATAAACTGAATTGAAAAATTGAATTGAAGTTATGGAGCTGCTGCCTGACCGTGTACAGAGGGGAAGAATCAGGTAGAAGAAAATACACCCTTGGAACATAATAGGAAAAGATTTATGAAATGTAAGAATACAGCTCCAATTTTCTCGGAAATATCTTTAAAAAACAATAATATTTGCGGCCAACGACGTAGGAGGCTGATTCAAGCACCCCCTCTAACCTGTCCCCCCCATCCCCGTTGGCGGGCGTGCCTAAATAAATCTATTTATCTACACTAATATAGTCTTCATTTCAAGTTTAAGAGTTTATTAACTTTTCCTTTTATGATACTGGTTTTTGATGCACTTGATTTTTATCTTTAAATATAAGCTGAAATATGAACAAGGATGTAAAATTCTCATCTAAAATGTTTTATTCATATAAATGTTTACAAAATAACTGAAACACCATTTTGGCCTCATCTGTATTTTTTATTCATGAGGGCTGCTTGTGTGAGCAGCAATACCAAAAAAATGCTCCTCATTAAGTTATGTTCATTTTAAAGGTCACACTAACTATTACAAATCAGCTGTTCACAGTTTATAAAAAGGAACACCTAACTTGCTAAGTGAGAGAATAGGTGTCCTCCATGTGGATGCACTCCGGAATAAGGAATAGTTAGAGAACAATCCATAATTGCCTCTCACTAGTCTTTGGGCCAGCGTTTAGTTATTTCATAATCCTTCCTCCCTGAGATCAAATAGCAGAAATTAGATGACAATAAGTAAATACTACAAAGGAATTATTAGGTAAACTACATGGAGTGGTCTGACATGTCATTGTTTCTGGACTGCATTTAAAAAATCTCAATTTTCACAAATGCACATATATGATTCAGACAGGACAAGATTCACCAAGGTATTTGTGGTCCATAAACAATTATAAGTGAAATTACAAAGCGGTGAATCATGTGAATTGTGCCTTGCGTCTGTGGATCTTGTCATGTGCATGATCCACAGAGGATCTGATGTGACTCTTTCTCTTATTATTTCATTCCATATTGCCAGAATTGGTATCCCCTTCCACTCCGCACATCCAGCAAAGGAATATACACACTCTTAAGTTTAGGATTTGACACTAGGCTTGAGCTTCTTCAACAATAATGTTTGCTCTACATTTTATAGGGCTGTCTGTTTCTGCTTTAATTTGTCCCCCCTGTCTAAATCGGACGCAAAGAGTCCCAGCTTTTTCCTTTTTCAGCTTATAGGCATCTTTTATGATAACTGACTCCCGAAATTTTGGAGGTGATAGACTTTTGTTTCCTAAAGTTACAAACAGGGAACAGATTATAGCAGATGGCCTGCTATTATATTCTGCTATAACATGTGAAGGGAAGAATAAAGGAAAAGCTAATCTTTCATATGCATAAAACCTTTCTAATTTCACGTTCAGTATGTTGGAATTGAGGCAGAGTGAACTCAGTCAGCTGTTCCTACTCAGCGCGTGCTCCAGACGAATACCCATCTTTCGCGGGGATAACTACCTTGGCACGACACCAGAACTTTAAACTTATTTCCTGGTTTGTGGCTTTTTACTTTTCAAACATGTTGTAATGCCTCTTTTGCTCCAGTGGACCAACTTAGCTAAACATTTCTGGTCCATAGAGTATATACACTATATTGCCAAAAGTATTTGCTCACCTGCCTTGACTCACATATGAGCTTAAGTGACATCCCGTTCCTAATCCATAGGGTTCAATATGACGTCGGTCC
>NW_015151809.1:36860-43627 GCF_000732505.1 Cyprinodon variegatus | reverse complement strand
AGCTAAAAGCTGTTTGACATTGTCTTCAAAAACCCAACCTGAATCAGATAAATGCTGTCTTTCCAAAGTGATGTTTTAACATTGATGCTGCTTCCTCTGTCAATCATTTTAGCTTTTCTTTAACCTAAAGGCAGTAATGCTGTTTTTATTTAGAGCAGATGCAGAACCAAACACCTCTGACAATCACTGAAACACTGCGAGGATTAAGAGAACCCACCTTGAGCTGATAACACAGGAGATGTCCAGAAAACAAGTAAGAATGGGAATAAATGAAGAACATCCATGTCTGTTAGATCCAGAAAGTCAGCTACAATCTCTACAATCCAGCTGAGACTGATCTCTGTGCAGGTTAAACTTCTGCTACCGAGTGGTTATGAGGCGCTCACAGAGGTTTGTTCTAATAGCGGTTCCTTGTTCAGAGCTGTCCAGTATGTTCGCTACTCTGAAGCCACATGGAGATTTAATGAGCCAACTAGTGAGAACAGAACAACAGCCCCGCCCTTGGTGTACCTGAAGAATGGAGGTAGTGATAGGAGGGGCGGATATTGCAGACTATAACTTCCTCTGTGTAGGAATGCAAGCGATTTTACAGCCGCTAAGGTCTTAGAATGTCATTACTAATATAGCAGTTTGTTTAATGAACGCCTGCAAACAGCTTTTGTCTCTTTATTGTCTCAGAGCCTTAGAACAATCAGAAAGAGATCAAAATAGGTCTGTAGATGTTAAATAACAAAGACCTGAAGCCCTGAGTTTCCACTGAGCGCTGACTGAAATATTAAAGAGGAGAACTGATCCAACTGATCCATTGATCAGGGTTTACAGGACATTTATAACCACTGCTACAGTAGATACCATGCCTCCTCCTAAACCCTCCTTGGACAGCAGGGGGCGCCCTAAGGAGCAGGCTCCGCCCTACAATCTGTGAACTATGAACAGTCTCACATTACAATCTAGTTCATGACCAGTTACTAAATATGCTCCTCCTCCTTCACACAAACATTGGGGTCACACTACTTACTTTTCTTCACATCTGGAAAGAAATGAGGATTAAATCCAGATCTTTTCTGTAGAGAGCAGCAGTCTGAAACAGTTTACTGTTAAAATAATGAGTTATTTTTGAGCCAAAAAGACAACAAACTCACCTCGCTTGAGTTTAAACTGCTTCCTAATTCAGAGTCCCACAAACTGGGAGGACTGCTGCCTACATTTCCTGCTGGCCTGATCCCCTCAGTGGCTCCAGATCTGGGGGGATTCATGGCTCTGTTCACGTCAGTAAATGTCGTAGTTCCCTCTAATGTCTGCATAGCTGATTTTTTAGTTGTGCGTAGATAGAAAACCAGTCCCACCCTTTAGTCTGCCTCTGTCTGTTCTGAAACATGTTTAGGCCCCGCCTAGCATGTTCCTGCTGGGGAGGGCTGTTCTACCTCTATTAAAAGACCTCTTCACATTCCAGTCCATGAAGGACTTTTCTGAAAAGGTTCTGAAGCAGTAGATTATTAATCATCCCAGAACTCTGTGCAGTAACACTAAGACATAAATATTAAAAAGACTTGGTTCTGATTAATTAATAACTAATTAATAATCCAATGTTCTGATCTGGATCAGCAAAGCACAGGGACCTCTGAGCCAAACAGTCATGTTTGTCCTCCTGTGTCAGAGCTGCAGGTCAAGAAAGATTCAAACATGTTAGAGAAACTCAAACAGGAAGAGCTGGTCTCTATAGAAACTGTCTATGAGCCACAATAAAGAGGAAGGAGGAAAACCTGCTTTAGGATGAAGTTCCCTGTTTTCTTGGTTCTGATCTCTTTGAGAAAAACTGGTTATTATTTGGGATCAACAAAGATGAAAAAAAGAGAGACGGAATGAGCCAATTTGTTTTGCAGGCAGTGAGAATAAATGCAAATGATGAAAAAAAGGACAGAATTTATGGTCTAGATAGAGTTCTAGTCTCTATCTGAGCCATCAGGTCTCATTAATAATAAGGATGAACCTGACAGGGACAGTCTTTACCTTTTAGTATTTGAATGATCAGAGCCATTAGCTTGTGTTCAGACAGTGGCGCCGATCAGCAGCTGGTAGTGAATGCAGAGGGAGGAGTTAGTCAGTGAAGGACTAACTGCTCTGGTAAAGGCTGTTATCTGATTCACATGCTTATGGAAACACAGGCTGCTTTCTGAGTTAAAGCTATCTTTACTCATCACTAGGGCTGTTCTACAGAGCTTCAAATATAATCACAATACAAGCATCACACATATGAAACAAGGACCAGGAGTTCTAATTGTAACCCTAACCCTATAAATATAACCTTTAACCCTAAAGCCCTAAAAAGAAAAGGCAACGACTTATTTGGACAAGGACATGGCTGAGCAAAAGTGAAACTCCATTTCACTCATTGCACCCCCGCCATGCTTCTGTGTTTACATCTGAGGAAGAAGAAGAAGAATCCTTGTTTGTGATTTGCCACAGAAAAGGACCTGTTTTTACAGAGCAAAGTGCAGCTTTAGACCTAAAAGAACAGGTCCTGTTTTTACAGAGCAAAGTGCAGCTTTAGACCTAAAAGAACAGGTCCTGTTTTTACAGAGCAAAGTGCAGCTTTAGACCTAAAAGAACAGGACCTGTTTTTCTGCTAAAGATGGCTTGACTTCTGCTTAGATTAACCTGCTGCGTCACAGGCAGCAGCTGAACGGCAGACCTGTGGGAACGCCGAACAACTTTACACCAATATATAAAATTCAGAGCCTGAGGATCAGATTACAGATCTGCTGCAGCTAGAGGTGGAAAACCTCTGGCATGTTGGAAGATTTGGTTATAAAAAAACTGGAGTCAGACAATAAAACCTCCAGTTCTGTTGGGAATGTTCACCCTGAAGGAATGGAGGAGTTAAACAGCAAGCTCAGTCAGACTGTGCAGGAAGAAGCAACAGCAGCTGCTTCAATACAGACATGTTTCTCTTCCTGTTTTGGTCAATGTCTTGCAGAGGGAGAGTAGAAGATATAAAGGTTTGCTGTCAGAAGTGTGGCTGAGGACAGAAACTCTGCATTGGGTTAAATCAAGTCACAATAGCTTCACATCGTCTCCACCTGCATGAGCTGCCAACAGCTGGAATAAACTTCAAGCAGGCTCTGATTGTGCTCCTCTGCCCCTCCATTCCTGAATGCAGAGCTGCTCCATGCTGACCCTGGCTGAAAGAAGTGAGCTCTTTCTGCACCATTCGGACAGATGATCACAAATTTTCGCTGCCCGTTAGTCATGTAAATCAACCTCCACTGTGTGGTGCCTGTGCCATCTTTGTTATCGGTCACTGCTGTCAGGTAGGGACAGCCATAGGTAACAGGGGGCCGCTGTGACAACAAACCCCATGATGCAGCATTCTGGGATATACCTGCCCGTCTAGTGACCATGGGTGATCACTACTTTTCAAGGTGGACTCTGAGAAATTTAGGCTTTAGTTTCCCATGAGGACAAATGTCCTGGTGGAAACACGCTGTTAGGGCGTGTTAAGGAGAGCAGACGAGTTTTATAAGCTACTTTAGAAGAACATACAAGCATTTTAGCTCTGTATAAGTTTTAGCTATTTTTGAAATAAATATTATTTTTGAAAGAAAATAAGATTATTATATTAAGTGAGGCTTATAAAAGGGGCTTATAAATTGAGAATTTATGTTTAGATTAAATTCATTTTAAAAGGCTCCAACTCCTGTATTTAGTTGGAATCCTGTTTGATGTTTCAAAAGCTTCAGCATTGCTACTTAAATCAAGCTTCTTTCCTTCAGTTCAGGGGAGGACGAAACTATTCAGTTGCTGTGACAATTTTAGATTCTGAGGCGTTTTTGTGAATGAGCCTTTTAAAAAATATTATCCAGTCTGTTGCCACTTTAAGCTGTATGCAGCCAAGTGTTTTAATTTTTAATGCTCATCTGTAGAAGTGAATTATAATTAGCAAAAAGCACTAAATGTAAATATATTGATGTCACAGGCAAAGGGGAGCAGTTACCGGATGTAGCAGGTGTTGGATGCATCCTACAGTGTCAAAGTTAGCCAGGGCTCCAACATCAGCAAGGAGAAAACCCCACAGATTTGAGGCAATATCTGAATCAGCACAACGGAACTGATTGTATTTATAGTTTTGTGTTGACTCTGCTCAAACTAAAGTTTGTAGTTTAATTCTATAGTTTTATGTTTTTGTTTCTTTGTCTTAAGTTTTTTGTCTTGAGTTGGGCTATAGTTGGACATTGCAGATTTTCTTTGTAATAATCAAAGAACTGAGGAGTTCGAATTGTTTAATACAAGTCATTTGGTTAAGTTTAAACACACAACATGGTGCAGCCTGGTAGTTTTCCATTAGCAGTTGGCTGTGAGCCCAGAGGGAGGAGTTAGTGTGATAAACACTTCCTCTGCTAAAGGCTGCTAAACGTGTGATTCAGCTCAAGAGAATGAGGCCTCAACCGAAATACAGCCCGGTCTCCCAGAGTGAAAACTGTCTTTGCTGAGGACATTTTACTCAATCTGCTCCACTTGGTCCACACAGCAAACATCACTGCAGCTGGAAAAACAAAGAATCAAGTGAAAACATTCATTAAAAGAACCTTTAGTTGAGTTAAATCTTAAATCATCACATAGTTCACATATGCATCATGGAGGATTATTAAGGACCTGGACAATATTCAGTGTAGCATTAATGCTCTGAATGAGTTTCTTTATTGGCACTAATATAAGTTATTTAAAGACTGAGTTGGTCCCAATCACTATGATGTTATTACCCAGAAACACATGTAAGGTCAGTGTATAAACCCTGTCTAAACATTGACTGGATTTCAGTAACTCATCCTGACTGCTTTCTAGTATCTGGGGTTCTATTGAACTGGTTCAGTGATCACTGTATTATACTGACACTGGAGAATAAAAACATCTTTTCAAGGAGTCATTGTGCTTGTGCTCATTCTCCCTCTCCTGATGATCACTGATTGTCCCACCCTGGCTGCTCCCTATTTAAACTCCTGCTCTTTCCCTGCTCTGTGGGAGATCCTCTGCCTTTTACAGCTTTCAAGCCCTGTTTTATGACCCAAGAATTATCCTGTTCCTTAACCATGCCTGTCTGTTCACTGCCTTTGCCCAGACCTTACCTTTGAGTGAGTTGTTTTTCCAAATGTTGCTGACCCTTGCCAAACTCTGAGCCTGATTAAACCCACTGGATTTTGAAACAATGACCAGGAATTCCAATCGTAACGATAACCCTATAAACATAACCTTTAACCCTTAGGAACAGGTCAGCTCTGCCACCAGCTTAGCCTATGCCAGGCATACACTCTACAATTTTTCCAATCGTTGTACACAGCTACAGCTCACACTGTACGGCGAAATCGCAGGGTTTAAAAGTTCACAGCTCACGATGTTTGTTCTCACAATGTGCAACCTGACAGTACTCTGATCTACCTACCCACACTGTAAGTCTAAAAACCATGTGGGACTCAGCTCCACAGTGAGATGCCACTACCCGGACTCTTCTATCCAGAAGCCAAACCACGAGAGGAGGAATATGAAGCTCACTAGAGTGAAACGCGCTGCCTTGGCAATTTGTGCAATTTTGAGCTAAAAGCCCTAAAAAGAAAAGGAGACAATGTATTTGGACAAAGACATGGCTGAGGAAACATGGCTACCACGGTCTGTCAATTTTACAGAAAAGAACTCCATTTCACTCATTGCATCCCAGCCATGCCTCCGTGTTTACATCGGAGAGTGAGAAGAAGAATCCTTGTTTGTGATTTGCCCACAACCACCACACCACAGCCAACTGAATTTCAATAATGTAGGATCCCCTCGTTACCCCCTGTATACCAAATGACACACGATCAGGCTGAAAGTCAGCCCGATCAAAAATTCTTGCATGACTGGAGAATCGTACAGTTTATACCCGGCTTTAGTTTGGCTGTTACAGGTTGAGTCCTTTGAATCTGTTCCTCTGTTGATCTCCCAGAATGCCATGTGGTTGTGGATCAGAGATCAGTGGCATTATTCAGTTGTTATCAGGTTTATTTCCTATTGATAATCATCAGTATCCTATCACCATATGCGTTGATATTGATTTATTGCCCATCCCTACTCATGGCAGTTTGCTCAGCCTGCTCCGTTTACTGAATTCATGGTCCTGTTAGAGTTCTAGTCTCTATCGGGGCCCACAGCAAACATTACATTTAGAAGCAAAAGAAAAAATCAATAAAATAAATGTAATTAAGCTGTTTAAGGATATAATGATCTAAAGTAACACCTAGAGCTCCTTTATGTCTCTGCTTTCAAACCTTATTCTAAAGTTTGCAGTAACTTTCTTTTTAATGAGGAGCACATTAAGCCAGTTACATTTCATAGTTGTAAACCATGATCTGATCTACAGCTGAAACAAACACCAACAGAATAACCTAAAAAACACTCAGCCAGTCACCTGCTGCAGCACTTTATACATCTACAAGCTTTGATCCAACATTACCAACAATGACAGCTGATGGAGAACAGATTCATGGGATTGAAAACTTTCTGGTAACAGGCTTCTTGTTAGAGCTGCAGCTTCCATCAGTTCCGATAGAGCTGAAGCTGTCCTCATTTAATAAATGGGGACAAACATATATTCAAGTGGGAATGCTTATGCATTCCCACTTATTGTTTTTCTGTTTCTCTTTATCAAGTGGGAATGCTTATGCATTCCCACTTATTGTTGTTCACTTTAAATTTTTCTGACTCTAACTAGTCCCGCAGTTTTCAACCGATTTCAACAA
>NW_015151809.1:30054-32084 GCF_000732505.1 Cyprinodon variegatus | reverse complement strand
TAAAGACTGTTGAGGGTAAGAAAGGTGTGTAGTTGAGCAGACACAATTTTTTCAAGTATTTTAGAGATAAAGAGAAGATTAGAAATGGGACGAAGATTATTAAAGTTAGCGGGATCAGAACCAGGTTTTTTCAGAATCGGGGAGACAGATGCAGTTTTGAAAAGTGAAGGAACAATACCAGAGGAGAGTGAGGAATGAATAATGGAAGTAATGAAGGGGAGGAGGGAGGTAAGACAGGTTTTGACCAGAGCTGTGGGGAGGGGGTCAAGGGAACAGGTAGAGGACTTGGATTTTTGAATGAGGTCAGAAATTTCAGTAGAGGTGGGCAGTAGGAAGGAGGAAAATGACTGGCTACGGGGGAGGGGCGGAGGGGAAGTGGGAGGCAAGGCTGCCATATGTAATTGTAGGTGAATGGAGCAGATTTTTTCATTAAAGAAGGTTGACAAAGAATTACAGGTCTGAGTAGAATACATGTAAGAAGGCAGGGTATCAGGGGGGTCAAAGATCTTATGCATTATAGAAAAGAGAGACTTGGAATTTCCGTCATTGGAGCAGATAAAGTCAAAATAGTAATTTGATTTAGTAATGGCTATTGAATTTCAATATTGAAGTAGATGAGTTTTACGCCTTCTTTGTGTATGGAGAGGCCAGTTTTTTTGTGGAGGCGTTCCAGTTGCCAACTTTGGCTTTCATGAGGCGGAGCTCAGGAGTAAACCAAGGGGCAGAGCGGGAAAAGGATACAGACCGGGTTTTGAGAGGGGCGAGGGAATTGAGAATACTGAAAAAGCCCAGAGTTGTAGTGGGTGACCAGGTGGTCTGGAGAGGAAAGAGCAGGGATTGGGACATTGTCAATGTGGGAGGATAAAATGTCTGTGTTTATGTTCTTAATATTGCGGAAGGAAATCTGGCGGACAGGCTTGATTATGGAGAGAGACAGGGAAACGTTGAAGGACAGAAGAAAGTGATCTGAAATATGGACATCATCAGCACAACAGTTAGAGGGAATAAAACCAGAGCAGCAAATCAAATCCAGCAAATGTCCTTTTATGTGGGTGGGGAAATCAACATGCTGATGAAATCCAGAACTGTCCAGGCAGGAGGTAAAATCTCTGCTGAGTGAAAGGTTTACATTGTCCATATGAATATTGAAATCACCTAGGACAATGACATTAGGAGAGAGAGTAGTCAGGTGGGTAAGTAGTATGGATAATTCATTTAAAAAGTCACTGTGGGGTTTGGAGGGACGATAGACTATGGAAATAAATATTAGAGTAGGACCAGGCAGTTCAAATGCAAAGCATTCCATAGAGCGGAAAACTGGAGTGGAAACTGGGAACAACTTCCACTTCTCAAGATGAAGTAATGCGAGACCTCCCCCACATCCGGTGCCATGAGGAAGAGAGCGGTAAACAAACCCAGGTGGAGTGGAGGCGTTGAGATGACACTCAGGAGACCAAAGTTGACGGTAGAGTTGATATGACCGGAGGCGGGGGTTGCTGCCTTAGCCAGGCTTAATAAATGTTCTGGTGGGAACACGCTGTTAGGGTGTGTTAAGGAGAGCAGACAAGTTTTATAGGCTACTTCAGAAGAACATACAAGCATTTTAGCTCTGTATAAGTTTTAGCTATTTGTGAAATAAACATTATTTTTGAAAGAAAATAAGATTATTATATTAAGTCAGGCTTATAAATTGAGAAGTTGATGTTTAGATTGAATTCATTTTAAAAGGCTCCAACTCCTGTATTTAGTTGGAATCCTGTTTGATGTTTCAAAAGCTTCAGCATTGCTACTTAATTCAAGCTTCTTTCCTTCAGTTCAGTGGAGGACGAATCTATTCAGTTGCTGTGACAAATTTAGATTCTGAGGCGTTTTTTGTGTATGAGCCTTTTAAAAAATATTATCCAGTCTGTTGCCACTTTAAGCTGTATGCAGCCAAGTGTTTAATGCTCATCTGTAGAAGTGAATTATAATTAGCAAAAAGCACTAAATGTAAATATATTGATGTCACAGGCAAAGGGGAGCAGTTACCG
>NW_015151809.1:26082-28794 GCF_000732505.1 Cyprinodon variegatus | reverse complement strand
CAACCAAAAAACATGGTACGAGATATACAATAAAGCAAAGTCCAAGTTTATTTTAGTATCTGGTGTTGTTCAGCAGGAGTAAATGCTGGGCTGAGAAGATCTAATCTATTAGAAATTCATCATCACTGCAGTTTTCTAAACTGTCTGCAGAGTCAGACCAATGAGTCGGAGCTTGAATCTAAAATGTTGGTCTGATTATTCCAGGTTCTGTTTATGAAAGATAGTGTTGTGGTATTTCCAATAGTATATTCTAAAGGACTGCTCAGTTGGACAGTGGGTAGCGCTGCTGCCTTGCAGCAAGAAGGTTCTGGGTTTGATTCCTGGTCTTTCTGCGTGGAGTTTGCATGTTCTCCCTGAGCATGCGTGGGTTCTCTCCAGGTATTCTGTCTTCCTCCCACAGTCTAAATACATGACTGTTAAGTTAATTGGCTTCCCTTGTTTTTCCTGTTCTTCCCTGAGATGGACTGGCGGCCTGTTCCGGGTGGACCCTGCCCATAGACAGCTGGAGAAACTGTCACGAGTACCCCTCATGATTTGAAGTCTTAGATGAACACAATAGTTTAACTAAGTCAGAAAGTTAAACCGGATCAAAGCAGTCTAAACCCACTTCAGATACTATGACTACCTCAGTAAGAGGGGTGCTAATGATCTTATTTTTGATAGACACAATCTTATTTGTAAAGAATCTCATAAAATCTTTACTGCTAAGAGCATGTAGAATGGACAGTTCAACGTAGCTATGGCTCTTAGTGAGTTTGGCAACTGTATTAAAAAGATATCTAGGATTATTGTTATTCTCCTCTATCAACAAGGAGAAATATGCTGCTTTTTCTTTATGAAGGGTCATTCTATACCCCCGTAAACTATTTTTCCACGTAGGTAGGTGGGATTCCCGTATGCATGTAGATCCCCATTTTCTCTCCATTTTGCTAGCATTTTTCTTCAGAGTGTACAGATCTATAGTAAACCAAGGAGCCTTTCAGAGCCTTACGTGGTCAGGTTCCTTCTTACATCAGTTATTTGATCCAGCCTTACAGTCCTGCGCGGGCTCTGAGGTCTGTAGATCAGAATCTGTGGAAGGTTCCACACTTGTTTTCATACCAGAGGTGACCATTCCTTTCAGGCTGTTGCTTCCAGGCTTTGAAATGATATTCTGTTTGCACTACGCTCTATTGATCTGATGTCACCTTCAAGAGCGTACCTAAGACCGATTTATTTTTACAGGCTTTCAATTAACTACCTTTTAACTTCTTAATCACTTACTTACTTACTTCTCTACAGAGATGACAGAATTGATAGTAACTGTCGGGATCCAAAGTTTAGGGTTTGAACCAGCCAGCAAAGACTTCATACAGTTGATGGAGAAGTCAATGTGACTTTAAACAATGTGACAGAGAAAGACAATGGGACAGATGTGGAGAGAAAAACGTATACAATCTGAACAGAGCTCGGCGCCGCGCTCTGTAATAATCGGCCTATAAATCTGGCTTTCGAAGGGTGCATCCCTGGAATTCTGGAATTGTAATGGGCTGGGTGGCTGTCTTTGTTTAAGCAGCTTGCTTCCTGCTGGATTGTTGATTGGTTGAAGCTTGGAACAACTTTTGTATACTGTAGCTGTGACACTTTGTTAACATTCTGATATTGGTTGTGTTACTCAGTCCTGAAGTGGTTAGTGTTTTGTTCTGATTTCCTCCCTATGTTTATCTAAGTGCTGATTCTGTCTGCAGCACCAGAACTCAGTTTTGTGGAATTGGGTCATTGTAGTTTTATTTTGAGATTTAAGAACCTTAAATTATCTTTATTTACCTTTGTGATTTTGTTTTGGTTGTATTTTTGAACTCCTTTGTTTACACTTTCCCCATTTGTTATGAGGTAAACTGAACCAGACATTCAAATTCTAAACCGAATTACACCTAATTTTTACATTTCCTTGCTCTTTCCCCTTTTTGAGCTGGGTTGTAACACTGTGAATGAGGTTCATTAATCTTAAACACAGAAACAGCAGAACCTGATGATGATTCAAACTTTAATAGGGAATCTTCTTTGATATTTTATTCTCTGACAGTGTCCACATGATATCAGTGAAGGAGGAGAAGATAGCACTGCTCACCTACATGAAAATGTTGAATCATTTTTGCAGTTCTTCAAGGTTCTCTTTTAGACTAGTTTTCTGCAGCTTTTCACTCATCACTGGTTTAGTGTTCATGAGTCTGAGGCATTTGGGCTCATGCAGGGAGACATACTGTTTGGTATCAGAACCTCTTCATTAACAAACAGAGCACACACTTGATTTAATTTAATCGTATTATCATGTTTATAGTCCCGGAATCCTAACCAATTAGTTGTTTAACTTTATGTAGAATTCATCATCCTGCAGATCTTCTTTCTTTTTTCACTCCCTCTCTGCTGTAGGTTAGACTTTAGACTTTTAGACTTTAGACTTTAGACTTTTAGACTTTAGACTTTTAGACTTTAGACTTTAGACTTTTAGACTTTAGACTTTAGACTTTTAGACTTTAGACTTTTAGACTTTAAGACTTTAGACTTTTAGACTTTTAGACTTTAGACTTTTAGACTTTAGACTTTTAGACTTTTAGACTTTAGACTTTAGACTTTAGACTTTTAGACTTTAGACTTTTAGACTTTAGACTTTAGACTTTTAGACTTTAGACTTTTAGACTTTAGACTTTAGACTTTTAGACTTTAGACTTT
>NW_015151809.1:21607-25160 GCF_000732505.1 Cyprinodon variegatus | reverse complement strand
AAGACATAAAAAAAGACACCACAGTAAACACCAACACCAGCACAAGTACAAGACATGATACACTCAATGGGGCCTGTTGTTTAAAAAGGTGATGGCTGAAGGGAACAGCAAAAGCTAAAGCATATTCTATCAAGCAGGTTAGGGAGGATTACAAAAGGCGCTCTGTTCAAAGGTACAGGTTCAGTCATGTCAGCAGGTGGTATGAGATCAGTTAGAGATGGGAAAGATTATTTAGGGATTCCTGCTGATCACTTTTTTTTATGGCTGCTTCATCATAAATTTACTCTTTGTAGTTTGCAAAGCATTAGAACAGCTTTAAATATGTAATATAAAGGAAAGATTCCATGAACACTGATACATTGTTGAAGTATTTGATTATTTCTATCTGAGCTTTTGGTCTTTAAACTACAGAAAGTAAAAACATGTAGAATCCTCCCAAACACCCAACGTCATTTAGATGCTGGTTTTTAGGCTAAATCTGGTCAGTCCGTCATAGTCTTGATTCTGTCCAGAAATTGTTGTTGAAAATTGGGCTGTTTGGTCTGGCTGTCTTATTTAGACCCACTTTAGTCCAATAATAGATAATTGATATAGCATTAAATAAATGTTTTTAACTATCTAAAAATTATGTGAAAGTGAAACTTTCACTTTTTACCTAAATGTAGACATCATTGGACTTATTTCACATTGTCTTTTTAATGTATTTTCAAACAATTATCGCTCGATAGGTGCACTCCTTAAGAACAAACCTTTATGTAACCAGTTTAAATATGCAGGCAGTTTGTATAACAGTAACAGTATTATTGAATCATAATTTCTGCTAGATTTAATCGTTTTGGCTCAGCATTTATTCCTATAGAACAACAGTGGAGATCAAAATTTATTTGGTCTTATTTAATGCAACTGTCATTTTGAGTATGTTTTTTTTTTATATCAGTTATTTTGGCAGATTTTTTTATTCAATGTGTGCCTGATCCTCTTCATGAGAATAAACTAACTGCCTCAAGCGAGAAAACAGCGTTTCATTACACCAACCACTTTGGGCTCTCTGCCCAGACAACCGGACAACACTCTAGTGCTTGTTTAGGGTTAAACAAACAACTTAATCATGGGAAACAGCAACTAGACACTGATGATTACTTGTTGTTGCCATCTGCCCACAGATAGAAGACAAAAAGGTAAAAATGTGTCCCTGTGAGGTTTATTTTCATTAATAATGAGACCTGATTTCCAGATAAAGACTGGAACTCTAACCGAACCATGGACGCTGTCCATGTTCCTCCCCTGCCTTTGGTTTTTGCTGCTTGCTAAACACAGAAAAATGCTTCTTAGGAACAGATAACTTTAAACCGAAGCAGCTGTTTCTGCTTTTTCTTTCCTGTGAATCATAGCTGGTTTCCACAGAAAAACAGAAGGTCAACCATGGCCAATCAGTTCAGAGTTAGATTTACTTCACTGATCTGGATCAGAACATTTGATTATTAATCATTTTAAAGCAGAACAGACCCCTTTGATATTTATGTCTGAATACAACCACATTACAGAGCCCCACTAAATATTAAATCGTGCACAGATTAATTTTTATTGTTATAATAAGAGCATTATTGCTGTGAAAAATCATCTGGGGTGCAGCCTTACGTCCCTTTTTTTCTAATTCATCATTAAAAATGCCCTTTATAGTCTAAAGTCCTACATTTTTTCCCTTTTCACACATTCTTGGTGCAATGCAACAATGACTGCTATCTTTTCCAGCAACACCTGCTGAGTGGCCTATCATGGTGTCATTGACCACTCATACTGGAGAATCAACTTGCAAATCACCCTTTTTTTCAGCCATAAAAACCAGTGAGGCCCAGACCTTTATGGGGTGAACTAAAGGCTTCACCCTTGGAACATGGCGGGTTAAAGGCAGAGCAGAATGTAACCTAAATATGTCCCTCCAGATGACAAACAAAGCATCTGTTAACACAGAATGAATCTGTTTTCAGCCAGTGTAAATATGTGCTTTGAAGGGTCCCTGCACAGCCAAGTAACACAGGAGAAATGATCTCTGGTCGGGTCAGCGATCACTGCTGCTGTGAATGATGTAGACAGTGGTTATAAACTGTAACAATACAGAGGAGTAGAGAAGAGAAACAAGCTGATTCAGTCTAATGACGCAATATAACAAGCCCTGTGTGCCTAAAGCACACAGGGCTTGTTATATTGCTTGACATCTTGAGGTTTAATTGTTATATTGCTTGACATCTTGAGGTTTGATAAAACCCAGTTCCAGTTAATGATCTAGAAGTCACTCTGTGGGGTGTGAGGCTCCAAGTCATCGTAGGTGATAGGTGGTAATATTTTACTTTAAAGTTATTTAAAATTGTTCACTCTAAGAGAGAAGGTCTTTTCTTTTCTTCTATACCTGCATCTTCTCCACATAGTGATCATGAGCGCCACACTGTTAATTGCGTCTCTCTATAAGATGCACATAATGCTATGAGAAAAGCAAATAATTTGCTTGATTGGATCACTGTGCACTGACCACATAAACATATTTGCATGCTTTCCACCTTCAATTGGACCTGAAACGTGAAATATTCGAGACAAACATCAGTTGGACAGCAGCAGGTGTTATTTTTCAGCACAGTCCTGTCAGTGCATCTGGTCATCATTGATACCTGTCTGTTAATATTCTGTTTAAATGTCTCCCTAATGTTAAATCCTTGCAAAGCCAGGCTGATCAGAACCTATCATGTTGGTTTGTTTCTCTTACTTTTACAGAAGCTATGCTGTAGGAGGATTATGTTTTATAATTTTGTGTGCACTATATATTTATGCTGCAGCCACAAATAAGTAAATCCCAGAGAATAAGTCATCCAGAGATTAGTTTTGTACTGAAGGAGCAGAATTTCCATGGACATTAACCCCAATAACATGTTTTATATTTTATAAAACAGTGCAAAAACTATGAATATAAATACCCATTTAATGCCCTGAGCCGATGTAACAAGTACATTTCTCCACTGCAAGATTAATAAAGTTTATCAATCGTTCAATCTAAAATTAAGTTATTTTTACACTGGAAAAAATGATAACCTTGCTCAAATAAAAAAAATGATGTCCAGATATCACATCTAAAATATTTGACTTCACAGAATCTGAATTTGATTGCTCATTGTGACCTGATTATTTTATGTTTATGTAAACAATAATACTGCACTTGACACAAATCAGGTCTTTGCTCTGTTCCAAATTATTTTCTGAACATTTCAGTTGATGAACCAAACTAACACATTAAAACTTAACCAACCTAATATAGTTACGTTTTACTAAATTAAAAGCAATTAATGTTTGTATTGACACCAGTTAATTAATTTATATATAACCAAATTATAATTTTCACATTTTATTTCACTTTACTTCAAAAATAATTTCCCTTTCCCATCTTACTAACTCTATTAAAAAACATGTACTTTTAAGGCAAGGATTAAAACTTTCCTTTTTGATAAAGCTTCTAGTTAGAGTGGCTCAGGTTATCCTGAGCTATCTCTATAGTTATGCTGCTATA
>NW_015151809.1:18494-20925 GCF_000732505.1 Cyprinodon variegatus | reverse complement strand
CTCATTTCTTTCCAGATGTGAAGAAAAGTAAGTAGTGTGACCCTAATGTTTGTCTTCAGAGGAGGAGGAGCATATTTATAAACTGGTTTGGAACTAGATTGTAATTTGAGACTGTTTGCAGTATCTAGGGTGTAGCCTGCTGCTCTAGTTTTGTGTCCTAGTGCGCCCCCTGCTGTCCAAAGAGGGTTTAGGAGAAGCATATTTAGTAACTGGGCAGGATGTCAGTCTGTTTGCAGTATCTTTGGCGCCCCCTGCTGTCCAAAGAGGGTTTAGGAGGAGCTATGGTATCTAGCAGTGGTTATAAATGTCTTGTAAACCCTGATCAATAGATCACTTCTTCTGCTGATTCTTTCTCTATAGATGTTCTGCTCTTTAATATTTCAGTCAGCGCTCAGTGGAAACTCAGGGCTTCAGGTCTTTGTTATTGAACATCTACAGACCTATTTTGATCTCTTTCTGATTGTTCTAAGGCTCTGAGACAATAAAAAGACAAAAGCTGGGTGCAGGCGTTTATTAAACAAACTGTCATATTAGTAATGACATTCTAAGACCTTAGTGGATGAGTTACAGATCTGATTATAATAAAATCATTGTGAGGCTGTGCCAGTCTGCAGCCCCTCCCTCTGTACCTCTATTCTCACTAGTTTCAGCAAAGTTTCAGCAAACATACTAGCCAGCTCTGAACAAGGAACCGCTATTAGAACAAACCTCTGTGAGCGCCTCATAACCACTCGGTAGCAGAAGTTTAACCTGCACAGAGATCAGTCCCAGCTGGATTGTAGAGATTGAAGCTGACTTTCTGGATCTAACAGACATGGATGTTCTTCATTTATTCCCATTCTTAATTATTTTCTGGATATCTCTTGTGTTATCAGCTCAAGGTGGGTTCTCTTAATCCTCGCAGTGTTTCAGTGATTGTCAGAGGTGTTTGGTTCTGCATCTGCTCTAAATAAAACAGGATTACTGCCTTTAGGTTAAAGAAAAGCTGAAATGATTGACAGAGAAAGCAGCACTTATGTTAAACTTTGGAAAGACGGCATTTATCTGATTCAGTTTGGATTTTTGAAGACAATGTCAAACAGTTTTTAGCGTGTGAAGTGAGGTCAATGTGTGGATTAAAAGTGAAACTTCACAAAGTAGGAAAGTAGGGGTGTGAGATATGATGATATTAGATTGTCAAGGACTACAACATGTAGATGTAACACTCCTGTGCGGCATAGAGAAATAAAAGTTGTGATTTTGTATATTCTATGGACCAGAAATGTTTGGATAAGTTGGTCTACTTAAGGAAAAGAGGCATTACAGCATGTTTGAAAGATAAAAGACCAGGGAGTAAGTTTAAACTGCAGCTTAGACACCAGACAATGCACAACAATTTCACATTACCTTAATCTTTTATTTTAAGCAATTAATTTTCTAATCTTTTGATTAAATCTCTTACTTTTGCCTTAATATCAGATTTAAGTATCGGTTGCAACCCTTGTAGTTTTGTTTAGTTCACATTTGTTTGCAGTTCGGTTCAGTTAAGATTTTGACCTATTGAGTTGACCCAGGCTGATCTAAATCACATCAGTGAAATACACCTTTGAGTTTGAGTGCTCACATGTAGTATCAACATCCATAGGAAACACCAACATCCCATCTGAAAAAGGCAACGGCCTGCTTATGGCTGTCACTGCCTAACAGCAGCGCCTAGTAGATGGAGCACGCACCACTCGGTGAAGGCGCTCTGGAATGAGGGGCAGAAGAGCAGAATCAGATCCTGGTTGATGTTTATTTAAGCTGTTTGCAGCAAAAATAGATTTTTTTTAAATAACAACCTCATTTTGGCCGATGTTGATTAATTATCCAGACGCCAAAATCGTCCCGATAAATCAGCCCACTGATTTATCGACACACTGGTTAATCTGTCCGGCTTTAATATCTGGTGTATAGTTGCACTCAGTACTGTAGCGCTCCCTAGAAAAGTGGGTATACTCTCTTGTTTGAATCAGAAACAACAAAGACATGACATGTAAGACTGCTCTATGTAGTTAAACGTATAATACCTTTGTAGTATTTACTTATTGTCATTTGATTTCTGCTATTTGATCTCAGGGAGGAAGGATTAGGAAATAACTAAATATTGGCCCACAAACTAGTGAGAGATAATTATGGATTGTTAGTGAACTATTCCTGAGTCCATCCAGATGGAGGACACCTTTTCTCTTACTTAGCAAGTCAATAGTTTCTTTTGTAAAATGTCTCACAGTTAGTGTTGCCCATTATTATGATTGTTTTTTTTTGTCCTGTCTGGCATTGTGGCAATAAGAAAAATTGTCTTGATGCCAAAAAGAGCCCAATAGATTTTACTTTCACAAGTGTAGCAGTATGGCAATTGCCATACTGCTACACTTGTTTCATGCATATAAATTGCTTTATTATAATTATG
>NW_015151809.1:12842-17941 GCF_000732505.1 Cyprinodon variegatus | reverse complement strand
TTTTAACCATAGACCATAGAGAAAATGCTCAATAGTGGTTGTGGAGAGCCGAAGAGGCGCCCCCCCCAGAGCACTGAGTCCAGCGCCGGGAGACCCAAAGCCCCAGGCGCCCAAAGGGACCCCAGAAGCGAAGGCACCAAGGCGGGGCCACCCCTGGGAATCAGACCCCCACCAAGGGAGGAGGAGAGACAGCCCCGAGGAAGTCCCCCAGCCACCACAATGTCGGCAATGCGATGGCAACTTTGAAAGATCTCAATGTATTTCGTATTGAGTCTATATGCTGTCCATTTCCTGTTTCTGGGAGAGAGGGCCTGAAAAACCGTGCAGACAGAAACTTTCAGAAATCTTCTTCTTCTTCTCGTGAGGTTTTTGGCGGTTGGCACACTTGTGAAATGTGCATTACCGCCACTAATTGATATGGAGTGAAGCAAGGAAACAGGAAACAATTCACCCCAGAAACAAAAAAAAAAACCAAAAAAAAAAAAACCTGAGTAACTTAACCCAACATAATAAATACTTAATCACATTTGCCCTCATAATTTTAATTTATCTTTAAGTTATGGTCACTCTGCCAGTTTCTGATGGTCCCATCGGTCCTCCCATCATGCTTTCCACCATTTCCCAGTTTAAATATTTCACGTCCAGATATTTTTCTGCAGCTTTCATTATTATTTAGATTTTTTCAGTGTTTTTTGTCGTCTGTGCAATTGAAACATCTCAATGGTGGAGGATTGTAGATGTTAACATTATAGCTGATGTAACCAATTAACACTTTGCTGGGTAATTGCTCTTCCTCAAATTTAATTAATACAGATAAACTGTCAGATCTTTCTCAGTTTCTTGTTGTTTTTAACTGTTTCCCTTCTTTTACTTTTGCACCGCTTATGTTTTCTAGAATTTCTTTTTCAGAAACTCTTAGATCAGGGGTCTCAAAGTGGTTCCAGAAAGGGCCGTGAGGCTGCAGGTTTCTTTCCAACCAAGCAATAGCACACCAGACTCCAGTCATCTCATAAAGTGGGTCCAATCTGAACATGATGACTTGATGATATGAATGGAGTCTGCTGCTGGAGTCATGCCACCGCTGTGACCAGTGGCGCAAAAAACGGGTATGCAGCGTATGCAACGCATAGGGGCGCTGCACTCGAGGGGGCGTCAAAAAACCCCTCTAGAAAATACATGTTTCTAGTTGTAATTTTCTATATTTAACAGCATAAAACGATCATTAACAGAGAGACAGCATCGTTTATGCACCCCTCTGATAACACAGGAAAGCTAAAATGTCGTGGCCAGCGCCCAGCTATGGTCCAACGCTTAGCTGCAATTTATTCACTCATATGTACATTTCTTATTATTGATTTTTTTAATTAAAGATGAGTTGTACAAGTTTATGTGTGTATCAGACACATTAATCCAGTGTCATTATAGCCCTTAGACTCGGTGACCCATGTTACCAACCTTTTTGGCAGGGGGACACTTGAGTTTAAATGTTTTATTCAGTATCACTACAGTGGTGTTGTGATGTATCTGATAAGTCAGATCAGATGCAGTGTCCAGTCAGTAACTGTTATCCAACAAGAAGATCATTCAAATTTAAATATTAATTTTTATTGTGGTTTGACTGCTGTATTTTTTAACCCTACTTAACATAAAATTAATTTAATTCAGCTGTGAGGATGGAGAGAAAGAAGAGAAGATGACAGAGGAAGAATCAGGACAGACAGGGGAAAGCGACAGGTTGGTCTAATATTAGGTGGAAGTGAGGGAACAGCTACCTAATCCCAATCGATATGGTTTAAACATTATTTTTAAAAACAGCTAATTTATAATGCTTTTTGACCATATGACTTAGTGGAGAATTCCACAGACAAGGGGTGAAGGAGACAGACATGAGGTCAGTGATAGAAGAGACAAGTGAGGACATCAGGTAGGAATAAATACATTAGGGAGGCAGTAAAAACCTGTATACCATAATAGTTTGAATTTCTGATGACCATCTCTCATTGTTTGTTTTTTGGGGAAATTGGGAGAATGTGGAACAGAAAGGTGCAGATGAGGGAGAGGAGCAGAGAGGACCAGATTATGTGTTTTCGCATCCACCTCAAAAATATGTAGGTTGACCCCTGGCTGTGACTCATCTCCGTTGCTATAGCGCTCTCTCTCTCTCTCTCTCTGTATTCGCCCGGGGGCCTGGCCGTGTTCACTTGCATAAATCAGTTGTTTTCTACAAACGCTGACAAGACAGACGCATGTCCCACACCCTGCCCTCCACCCGCTGCTCGGTGTGGTTGGGGCGGGTGTTCAATGAAATAAACCAATCCTTTTTTTCCCTCCTCACATGCTGCTGTCCTGCCTCTCTCGGCAGACAGAAATGCCATCAGCCCGGCTTTTCATAATACTTCCTGTTCCCACTGTGGTCCTACTCTGTAGCAGAGGTCTAACCTGCAGAGATCTGTCCCAGCGGGAGGAGATTTTAGCTGACTTTCTGGATCTAACAGACATGGATGTTCTTCATTTATTCCCATTCTTACTTGTTTTCTGGATATCTCCTGTGTTATCAGCTCAAGGTGGGTTCTCTTAATCCTCGCAGTGTTTCAGTGATTGTCAGAGGTGTTTGGTTCTGCATCTGCTCTAAATAAAAACAGGATTACTGCCTTTAGGTTAAAGAAAAGCTAAAATGATGAAAGAGGAAGCAGCTTCGATGTTAAAACATCACTTTGGAAATAAGGCATTTATCTGATTCAGTTTGGATTTTTGAAGACAATGTCAAACAGTTTTTAGTGTGTGAAGTGAGGTCATTGTGTGGATTACAAGTAAAACTTCACAAAGTAGGGAAGTAGGGGTGTGAGATATGACGATATAAGATGGTCAAGGACTAGAACATGTAGACAATGTGCCAAAGTGAGGAGATTCCTTCAAGAGAACGCGCTTAAACATCTTCCTGAAAGCCAAAAGTGAGGGCTGATGTTCAAAAATGTCACGGATGATTAACGGCTGCAGGAATGTACCCTCCTCATAGATGTTCCTGTGTTTCTATTAAACATCAGTGCTTCAGCCGATTCATTACAAAATGCCGACAACAAGCTAAGTTGGTGGGATTTTCAGGGATGTTGCTGCTTTAATGATAAGGAAAGTGTCATTCCAGCTGATGTTCATTGATTAACTATCAAATGGATTGAATACTGATATTTTCTTGCCATAAACTCAAATAAACAAACCCATTGGAACTGTTGATTTAATAAAACCCTATTGAGATTTCTAGTGGATTTATCCCTAGCCCTCCCATGTCTTTGTAAGGTGGAATTAATTGTTGAACTCATAAATTTCTGCTAAAAAGGATTAGGCTAACAGTCACATCTTGCAACTGGAAAACATTTGACAATGTTCCTGTTTTTAACATGGTTTAATAAGCAGCAGCTTTGTTCTGGCTGCTGCACCATAAAGGTCTGATTGGGGGGTTTCTGCAGAGATGGTTTTCCTTCTGGAAGGTTCTTCTCTCTCCACAGAGGAACATTGAAGCTCTGACAGAGAGACCAAGGGGGCCTCCTGCCTCACTAAGGTCCTTCTCTTCTGATTGGTCAGATTAGGCAGGTCTCCAGCTCTAGGTAGAGTCCTGCTGGTTCCAACCTTCTCCCATTAATAAAGGTCACTGGGTTTACTGGGACCCAGTAGCAATGTTCTCCAGATTAGATCCTCTCTGAGGTCTACAGACGGTTCCTCTGACTCCATCCCTGCTTCTCTGTATTTCTTTAACCTTTCTATCCTGTCTTTGTTCTTTTCCTACAGATGTGGTCAACATCACAGCAGAACCAGGACAGAACATCAGTCTGACATGTAGAGCTACTAAAAACAGCCTGGTCACAGTTTTAAGGCTGACCCGAGATAAGCTGGAACCAGAAGATGTGTTTTTATACAGGAATGGAAAGATCAATGAAAAGAGCCCCAATCCCCAGTTTAAGGGTCGAACCAGCCTGCAGAGCCTTTCTACTGCTGATGGAGAAGTCAGTGTGACTTTAAACAATGTGACAAAGGAAGACAATGGGACATATAAGTGCAAAGCCGTAACAAAGGAGGGCCGCCTACAGACCATCATCCACCTGCATGTAGATCCTCCAGGTGAGTCTGTCTTTGGATCAGAACCTTCAGCAGCTTCCTGGTTCTGGATGGTAGAAACATCTAAGATCAGATGTTGATGTTTCCTAATGATGTTGATGATCAGACTCAGTAGAATCAGCTGGTCTACCTGATGGATCAGACTAACATCTGGTTCTATTCTACAGGGAACAACAGAAAAAAACATGAGGAAGGAGAGAACAAGGATGGTTCTGATGGACCAGCAGGTGATCCACATTCACTCTACTTTGATTTATTGGTGTCATCATTTCTGTGAAATCTGCTCATTGAAGCCAGAAGTCCCAGATCCTCCAGCTGATGGAGCATCTGTGGACTTTAGTGGTTCTAATGTCTGAACAGCAGAACTCTGATGGTCCAAAAGATGCTTCTGCTCTTATGTCACAATTTGAACTACTAGAAAAAGAAACTAACAGAAAAAAGATAAAACCAACAAAGCTGGACCTGAAAATATGTTTTAAGGATGTTTGAAATCTAAAACTGTAGAGAATCATTTTCACCTCATTCATTCAGCTTTATTTTGTAGAAGAAGAAGAAGAAAAAATATATATATGGAAAATAATGTACAAAAATAAAAAATTAGCGACTTGATCCATTATTTTCTCATCCTCAGATTAAACTTTGTTTTTTTCTATAAATGTTGACGATCTGACTCTGCAGAAGCAGCTGGTCTCAGAGCACTAGATGATGTTCTTCAGTCACCACCTACCTGATGGATCAGACTAACACCTGGTTCTGTTCTACAGGTAGAGGACACATTGGACTGATTGCTGTGCCGGTGGCTGCTGCTCTGATTGTGGCTGCTGTTCTGATTATTGCCGCTATGATTGTCTTGAAGAAGAAGAAAAAGAAGAAGACTCCACATAATGAGATTGAAAATGGTGTTCAGATCCCACTAACAGATCAAAATACCAGCAGCCCCTCCTAGAGCTCTTCCTTCTTCATCCAATGGATGCGTTGTGACGCCTTAT
>NW_015151809.1:10755-12617 GCF_000732505.1 Cyprinodon variegatus | reverse complement strand
CCAATTTGATCATACTGTAACCCAAATTCTTCCAGATAAACTTTGGTTTCAAACACAGAATCCATCTTAAACTGTAATATGTTTTTCAACCGTTTTCCCCTTCCTCTTTGTACATAGTAGTTAGTTTAGTTTAGTTTTACTAGTCTTAGTTGAGAGTGTTAAACTGAAATACGTTTGACGTGGAGCTGAATGATTTTTTATTAATAAACTCGTATATGAACAGAAGTTGTGGTGAATTTATTCCATGTATGTGCAGAAATAACTGTTTGACCATGATTAGTGCTCGAGTCACTCTTTCATTTATTGTTCTAACACACAGTAGGACTGTGTGTCATAAACAGTATATAACAGCTGAAATAATATCTGATTAAATAAGATATTTTACCCCCCCTACTGGGGAGGGCAATAAACATCTTAAAGTATCAGAAACATAAATTCCCAGCTGGCTGGGAATATGAAAGAACATAAAATCACAACACTGGCTTCCATTCCAGCAGCATTTATCCACTGGTCAGAACCATCTAGTAACAGTGAGGTCCAGCAAAGCCTCAGCTACCAACTTCAGAGAACTCACTGATGGTTGATACTTTGCCCTTTTTCCTTGCACCTCCTCCTCTCAGAGTCCAGTAGCTCCACCCCGATCTCCCTCCTTTTTCTGCATTAAGTTTATTTATGTAAATATTTGAGATTTTTTTGAAATAAAATTATTTCTAAGGTGAATCATGGAACAATCATTCTGCTTGGTTCTTCAGTGTAATTCTATAGCACCACAAGGGAGTCCTCTTCCCTTTTAGTTCTGGCTCTCTAACCAAGAGAAAAACTCCTGCCATGTTTCTAGGAGTAAGTTAATGCTGCGGTACCAGTGTCTGTAACCCAACTTATTAAGTTTGAAGGGAGATATCAGTTATCTGCCATGGAGGCCTGGTTTTGGTCTGTGAGAGAGAGCTAACTAGGTCTCTCTGTGTGGTTCACTGACTCCCAGACAAACTATTCTAGACTGAAGAGGCTAACTACTAGCTGCTAACATCATTCTCTCTTCCCAGGCATTGCACCACTAAAATGCTTTCTGTTCTCTGATATAAATCTTCCCCAGTTGTTCAAGCATTGCTTTAGAACTGCTACAGAAAAATTAGCTGATATTTAAACTCAGAACTTTGCAAAATCGGAAAGCTCTTTAAATTGTTCACATTTTATCATGGTAAGACTGTCAACTCCTGTGTTTAATTGGATATCTTTGCTAGAACAACCAAATGTGGAATAAAAGCTAATCTAGTCTCCAACATTCTGCATGAATAAAAATTTAAAACCGTCATGGTTTTACATTAAGACTGCTTTCATAGAGCCACATAAAATTGTCCCCCGTGTGAAATCACATGTTTTTAAGGGAATCCAAAATGGTCGCCCCAAAATTATCCCACAGCGACCCCTAAATTGAGTTGAGGAAAACCGTAAGTCACAAAGTTTTAAATTTTGGCACAAAAGTAGAGCTCCTCAAAGTGCAATTTTTTGACATTCTTTATTTAAGCTCATGTTGAACTCCTAGGGATTTTGAGATATTGCCTTCAAATTTGGTCAATAGGGCTTGGGCGTCATGACGTATTACTTTCCGTGGCCGCAATGTTGACTGCCTCCACCGCCGCTACTCAGACTACTGCTTATGACTACCGCGTACTTAGGGTGGCCATTTCTATAGCACCAAAAAGGAGGACATTGTGCGGCATATCAATAAATTACTAAGGTGTACATAAGAATCGGGTAAAGTCACATTTATAGCACAATTCTTAGTAGTTTAAAGAGGATGCTTGAGTAGCTGAATAGAACAAAATATTAAAGAAATGTAAAAAAGAATTGGTTCCCAGCAT
>NW_015151809.1:6139-7500 GCF_000732505.1 Cyprinodon variegatus | reverse complement strand
GTTGTTCAGCATGGGGGTGAGTAGAAAATGAAGGCTAATCATGTTTTGGGTGTACTATTCCTTTAAGGCACAATGTGTTTTAGTTAAATGGTGTTGCCAGGCAACCTGGCAAAGTGTGGCATTTTACCATTACCATACTTTTGGCTCTCATCTCCCCATAGATCATTCAATCTGCACCAAATTCGCTATGATGGAACCTGGTCCAAGCACACACAGGAATCTAGGCCAATAGTTGATGGCCCTGGCTTAGTTTCTCTAGAGCGCCCCCTAAAATGACTAAAACATTGCACACATGTGTAACCCACCAGGACCTAGAAAAAAGTCTGCTCCAGCCATGGTCTAAAGCTCACAGGAAGTGGGCCATTTTGGATTGAATTCCACATTTAAACTATGATTTAGAGATGAGACTTGAGATGTTGTTGTAAGAGGGAGTACTTCAGACCTGAACCTGACAAGTAAACAGAAAAAAAACCCAAAAAACATACATAGTCTCAATACACTTTCCCACCCTAGTGCCCCCACTGCAACACACAGACTCTTCAAAAAACAAAAGAAAAAACGGCCAACGCACATTTGCAAATAACACTCACATCCAATAATCCCAGGACCAAGGACCCGGCACCCCTTTGCAGCTCCGGTGCCCAGTCCCAGGATTACCCGATGACCCAGTATGTAAACCCAGAAATCGAAATGGGGTGAGGGGAGCGGCATCACCACTAGGGATGTAAATCACACCCATCATGGCGATTCGATTCAGTATCGATTTCCTGACCCAACGATTCAATTATTTCCGATACTCAAGAATACACCACAATGCGATTCAATTTGATTCAATTAATCGATTAATCGTTATTTTTTTTACACCTTACAGCTTAACAAAGTTTCAAGTTTGAAATAAATCAATGAAAGCTGTAATATCGTTATGCATTTTTTTTTAGAAACAACAGAAAATAACAGAGGTAGAAAAGTTGCATCAAAAAATACTGCAAAAATACTGCAGAAAATTAGTGCAATGAGTGCAATTCAATACCTCGGCTCCAGATGTTCCCTCCCCCTCCACAGACGCGCCGCTGCTCCTCTCCCAAATTGTAGCCGACTGCAGACAGTGCCGCAGACAGGAGACCGGCTTGTTTTGTTTTTATGACCGAAATTGCGGAAAACAACTCATGAAGTTTGACCCACTAGAAGAGCGAGGTGCACGAGAACGCTGGGACCCTTTTTCCACCTGGATCTCCGCACTTTTTGGACCTCATGTCCCTCCGTCGTCAGTCTAATCTCTCCCCCACTTCCTCACCGCCTTGGCCGTATCTAGACCCACAGTGTGTAGCACAGACCACGCTTCAATATTGAGCATAATTTAA
>NW_015151809.1:0-1104 GCF_000732505.1 Cyprinodon variegatus | reverse complement strand
AACACAAAAACCTCCAGGATGACTCTTTTGGGAGTTCTAAATATAAAATACCCTTAATGTTTAACAAAAATAGCGCCCCGGATTTTTCACTGGAAACAATTTGGTCTCTTAGTTATTTGCTTTGTGGGTTAGAAAAATTCGACAATGATTCGACAATATGGAATCTAAAAATCTAAAAATGTTTTAACGGATGTGATAAAGACAGAGACGCTGTTGTCCATCCTCTGATGGACGGTCTGATGAGCAGCTATCTAAGTGAGGAGTAGACAACATCTGGCTCCGGTTTCAGCTCTGAAATAAAAAGAAAAGGTCTGACATGAGAAAAAAAAAACGCTTCTGAACAACAGCTTCCCTCAGAAATATTCTCCTTTGCAACAGTTAAAATTTTTATGTAAATGAGGCATGTATTTGTAATCAGCCTCCTTTGCTTTATTACCCTTTAAATAAATGCAACCAGTATCTTTCAGAAGTCTTCACATTTATAAATATAAGTCCAGTTTTGTGTAATTTATCACCAGTCTAACTGCAGATATTCAGTTTATGACCTCAGAGGTTCTTCACAGAAAAGAGAAAAAACACTGTCATGAAGCAACCCATCAGACAAGTCAGGAAAGAAATTCTGGTTAGTTTTAGAGCATGGTAAGTTTCTATAACAACCTTCAAAGCTTTAAACGTCCATAATTCTGATTAATCCATCATATAAACATGGGAAGGATATTCCACCTACAGACCTAACATGACGTGGACATCCAGCTAGTATGACACGCTGGAGGAAGATGAGAACATTGATCACAGATTCAGCCATAAGTTACCTTTGGAGGAGCTGCAGCATTCCACCGCTCAGTTGGCAGAATTTCTCAATGGTACAACTATTAGTCCTTTATATTTTCGTTGTCGTTGGCAGAGGGAAGACGTTCTATTTGAAGTTTTTAGGAAGCCATATGGAAGATATGGCAAAGAGGATTGTTTTGGTTCAGTTTGTGGGGATTGTTTTGTGTTTTCCTTTTGTTTCTACCTCCACCTCCAGATGGTGCCCTTTCCCCATTTCTGGCTTGGAGGGCAGCTTCCGGGTTTTCTCCTCCTAACTTGCGGCTTGTTGGGTCA
>NW_015151808.1:176200-177537 GCF_000732505.1 Cyprinodon variegatus | reverse complement strand
CGGCTACAGCGGGAGGCCTTGGAGCTGGAGGAGGAACGGAGGTAGGTTGATTTAAGTTCAGCAAGGCTTTCATGTCCTGAAGCTCGTGGGTGAGAGTGCTCATTGTCTGCATCACTTGAGTTTGCTGCTGGACCATGGCTTGAATCAGGGTTTCATGCTGGCCTAGTAACAGGCCCTGATGGGAAATCGCACTCCGTATGCTCAACAGAGTCAGGTTGGTCAGTTCGTTCTGTCATAATTGAAGGTGACTCTGGACGAGAGCAACTACAGAGGCAGGAGAAGGTTTAAGAGGTTTTATTGAGAAACAAGACAGTGGACATGAACTGGAAGCAGTTTGGTCTGGTAAGGTTCTTCTGGGCTTCTGCAGAGAAGATGAGACTGGTGAATGAGAGGAAACTGTGCTGGAGGATTTTGGTGGGGCTGACACTCACAGTAGAGAGGCTGTGGTCTGGTCTTGGGGGGGAAGTGTCCCCGGTGGTCCGTGTGCTGACCAGTGCTCTCTCCCTGATTGGAGGTTCGAGGGTGGACAGGCAGGTGATCGTAGGTAGGAGGGCTGAACGGTGGTTAACCCGAGATCCTTCTCTCCTCCAGTTTTGTTTCTGTCTCCTGTCAGGTTTTAATTTTATTACAAGTGTAAACTCTCTGATTGTGTATGATCGCCAAACATTGCTGGACATTGGTGCCTCAGCTGGAAACACGTTACTGAGGACGTATAATACAGAAAAAACTTCGACCCTGCCATTGGGCATTCCAGCTCACCTGTGTCGTTTCTGGATTTTGCCTTTCTGTTGGAAGCGGGTGCGCCACCGTGGAAGGCGCAGCGGTCGGCTGGTGCGATTGAAGGCTGCCCTGCGGCGCGGTTTCTCTGCCTCCGCGATGTGTGGTCTGGTGCCTCGCCTTTCCTGTCCATTGCGTGTGTTGGATCCCGTGGATTCCTGTCTGGTTCCTGTCGGTGGAGGCCGGGATGGAGCGTTCCAGTCCCGTGGTCCCTGCGCTTCTCGGCCCTGTAGACGCAGGGTGAATCCTAGCAACCTGCGCCCTCTCTGCCGGGAGTCCCGGACGGCAGCTGATGACGTGGATCCGCCGATTTCTGTCAGGATCGGTTTGGTAAATGCCAGGTCGCTGGCAAATAAAACTTTCGTAATTAGGGATTTCTTTTCCTCTCAAGGATTAGATTTTTTATTTATAACAGAATCATGGACACGTGGCTTGGGTGATTCCAGCATTTTTAATGAACTTGTCCCAGGGAACTGCAGCTATTTTAATTCTCCAAGGATGTCGGGCTCTGGTGGAGGAATAGTGACTGTTTTTAAAAGTAGTTTTACTTGCAAGCAGTT
>NW_015151808.1:170977-173749 GCF_000732505.1 Cyprinodon variegatus | reverse complement strand
TGCTTTTTCTGTGGCAGCTCCTAAGCTGTGGAACGATCTGCCTCTTAGCAGAAGACAGGCCTCTTCTCTTGTTGTTTTTAAGTCCCTTCTTAAGACTCATCTTTTTTCCTTGGCTTTTGGCACAATTTGAGGTTTTACTTTGTTTTATTCTTTTTGTATACCAATATGTATTTTACACTCATTTTTCTCTATTTTAGAATTTTATTGTATTTTATGAATGTGTTATTGTATTTTTATGAATTATGAATGTGTACAGCACTTTGGGCCTGTTCGGTGTATAAAGTGCTTCATAAATAAAGTTGGTATGGTATGGTATGGTATGGTATTGTTCACATCCTGAAATTACTAATACCGGTACCTGGTATTAATCTTGACTCAGAAGCAGAGAGATTGGAAGGATGAAACAGGAGGCAGTTTGGTATCACCCACCCACCAGTATTCCCTTTACTACAGGTGGGCTCCCCCTTTTGGTTTCACAGGACAATGGGTGATGTAGTGGCCAACCTGGCTACAATATAGGCACGCCTGTGACTCGATTTGACACTGTCCTTCTTCAGCTGACAGGCACGTACGTCTAATCTGCAAGGGTTTTTCTGGGGATATTGTAGTGGTGGGTGGATCAGATATGAACCTAGCAAGGGCTGGTTGGGGAGAGGTTAACCACTGCCACTGATTGTCTCACTTGTTACACACTCCACAACTTTCAGTTCAGTATAACCAAATGTTTGCCTAAAGTCAGCAATATACTCATCATAGGATCAATGAAGAAGCGTCTGTGTGCTAAATTTTGCCTTGAGCCAACTTAAAGCCCTTCCTTAAAGAAATCCTGCAACATAGGAAATACGGGATGCGTCATCGGGAGAAGATTGGGAAGAACAACTAAACACTAATGAGCACTGGAGCAGAAAACCCCCACATTTTCCGATATCACCTGAATAGGGCTTTGGAGATGACTGATGAGACGTCCCAGAAGCGTGACTGTCCAGGAGGAGGCAGGGAGAGTTTGCTTGCTGCGCCGGCTGCGAGAGGAGGCGGTTTAGTGTTGTTAATTGGTTCAAACATCCTGAGTGGTGCTGCTGTTCCAAGAGGGATTGTGACATGTTTTTGTGTTTTAGAAGAATACTACAGTGGGTCCTGGTTGGAAATGGACACTTCACTCACGCTCTCCGTGTTTCACGAATTGTGTGAAAAACATGTGACTACTATAGCCACTAGATTGCAGTCCATTTCAGCGTCCTATGAGTCAGGATTAGATAGGTCAAGTGGCAGACTGGGAGAGTTGCCATGCATTCAGAGCTGATAGCGTAATGACTAGAGTGAAGGTCTGCAGTGCACAAGGTTGAGGGTTCGGTCCCAGCTGTGGCTGAGTTTATTATTGTTGCCTTAAATGTTTTTCTATTTTTTTTTATTACTTGATGGCCTATGATATCAAAAATTGTACAATAACTTATTTAACTTATTTATATATTTTACGGATACTAGCCTATTATGCTGTTTGACACGTAACATTTATTTTATGGCGTCTTTCTTTTACTAGATCAGCTGATGTGCGCTCCGCCTTTCCAAGGAATTACATTAGACCATAGGGATTATCATTCTACAGCCTCAATATCTTACTCTGATAATAATAGGCATATTGTTATACTATTTTTGTCATTTTTATTATTATCAATATTATTATTATTATCTAGCTGGTAAAATTTTCAGTTTGATCTGGAAAAGGGCGCTATGATGCCGTATACAACAAGCATGAAAGGCAATGATGTTTTAGCGGAAAAAAGAGTGGAAAAAAGAGAGGAGGGGGTCTGGCAGTGTTTGTGAATGAGAGATGGTGCGGCTCATCTCATGTTCACGTGAAGCAGCAGATATGCAGCCCAGATTAGAGACTGACACAGGAGTGGATTTTCACTCCTGTCCCGTCCCACTCCCACAGAAAAAAATTGTGTCCCGTCCCGATCCTGGGCCAGAGTAGAAATCTAAATCCTGTCCCGTCCCACTCCTGGTGAAATTACTCCCACTCCCATCCCGCTCCCATTCAGAACGACTCCTGCTCCCGCTCCACTCCCATTCTTGTTGTCTTCAATAAGATTTCTGCCAATACACTGAATCTGAATTTCTTTTGAGCGCAGATGAAAAACTCAGAGCGGAAGCACTGTTGGTTTTGGGGTCGTGTAGTTTTTTTCACTCGCATTATAGTGTAGACTTCAAGGAAAAAAACTACAAAATGGTGGCGCCAGTACTGGATTTTTTTTTCTTTCTATTTTATTTTATGGCATTAATCCTAGTTTTTTTTTAGTTACTATTGGTTTGCTCCCGCTCCCGTCTGCTCCCGTTAATGTTTAATCCTGTACCGTAACAATCACGTGATCGTTACTAATAGGGCTCGGGATCCGCATTGCATTGTGGGATGTGGTGGCCATTTTGATGGCTACGCTAACGTAAACATAAAAGGATCCGAAAAGGATCTGGAATTTACCTGGACACATTAAATAGAGAAGCCAGGGACCGGTATGTTGACAAAATCAGCATTATTAATAATTTGGATCCATATGAAGTTCCAAACAATGAGTGGAGCAAAGATGAGTGAGCGCCTATACTTCAAAACAGTTCCGAAGCTACAAGTCCTTGGAGTCTCATGTGCAGTTCATGAATGGATGGGTTCAGGAGCTGCAGATCATAAAGCCATCAAACAGTGGGAACAGAGTAATTCGTACGAAGGTAAGCTGTGATCAGACGGGCTCTGGAACCTGAAGCGGTTAGCATTTTAGCAAC
>NW_015151808.1:164455-168523 GCF_000732505.1 Cyprinodon variegatus | reverse complement strand
AGCCACACACTTCAAACTTGGTAGATCTGTAGAGGATCCTACAAATATTGAATCCCTAAAATATCGGCCGGATTGGGGCAGTGGTTCAAACTTATTTGGACAATTCCTGAAATTTTTGGCCTCCAATAATAGCATCTTTAACTTCAGTTATCTGAATAAAGCTAAACGCTTCAATTTTCACAATCGATACCCACATATGTTCAATATGAAAGATTATGAGGATATGAGGATATAAGGCATCATTATGAATGTCAATGATGGTCACAATGTCTATTGGTCGGTGGTAAATGTCTCATTATTTTCAGACTTGATTGTACAATCATCATCATCGCTATCATCACTAGAGAGAATTCCCTCTTCTCCGGTAACATTTTGACAGTTCTTGTACCCACACAACTCTGTACATTTAAGGTTAGAAGATTTACATGAACATCATTTAGTATCACATTGTCCTGTTTTGCATCTACAGCTTATTAGTTTCAGCACCTCTTTAGGACCAGGATCATTGGTCATCCAATTGATAGAAAGCTGTTTTTCATGGATGTTCCCACCATGGCCACCTGGTGACGGTGCAGATATCACTGCCTGCAGAGCATGACGATGACTGGCACACCAAGTACAATACAAGATATAAACCTACCACAATTTGCTGTTTCTACTCTAGCTAACTTATCCTTCACTCTTTTCCCTGGGCGTGTAATGAAATGGTCCTTCCTCTTGCAAATCAAACAGATTTCAGGTAGAATTGCGGAAGAACCATGTATGTCATCTTTTGAATGCAATCTCTTTGGAGAAGGGCCAGCACTATCTGGAAATGAAACATAAATACCCAGTAAAGATTTAATTGAAGATGGAATAATGAACAGCTTTCAGCCATCATTCTCAAAGGTTAAACCATTCACTAACTGAAGCTGTCCTATAGAACAAAATAAACTGTTTGCCATTATGATCCATGCACTTTTTCATTACAAATTCAAAGGCAATACAACAGCATTCACTGTAGTGTAGTCTTATTTGCTACCCTACACTGTTTCACAATCTTTATGTGGCAGGCTAAGATTTTGACAATGACTCAAAAAATCCCACAACATATACATACATGTCTTGCCTGCCGCCTTTTTAGGCCAATTGAAAAATACACATGGACCAGGTACGTAATATGGTTCATGATCATGATGATGGCACAAAAAAAGTATGATTGATGACCTATGTTCAGCTTTATGGATGCTACACAAGATCTTAACAATAATGTGAATACACTCACCGTTACCAGCTGATTGTTGTGTTTGTTTTCTTTTTCTGGCGTAGAACATTTGCCAAGGGACGATAGTAGGGCAGTGTTTCCAGTTCATTGTACTCCCTACCAAGGTGTGTGCGATTGACAACACTGCATTGCACTCTCTTCCTTTCAGCGATATCCACTCTTTTGCGATTTTTCTGAGGTGTCCAATCTAGCTCTAGTTATAACACAGATATTTTCGATACAATTATCTACTATGTGCATCCAGCAAGCAGGATTTTCATCTTTATCATCCAATCCACGCTGCTGCTTACTGGGCACAGCCATCTTTGTTTACATGCCGGCCTCATCACTACCGTCGTGGCGTAGTAATCGCCATGCGCTTAGTGGTCTGAACTATATGTGGGATGCTAACAGTCCGATCATTTGCATATGGCGGAAGGAAATTAGTTCTAACTTCCAGCTCGAATTGTTTAAATACTGCAGGATTTCTGCGTGTGGAAACTTAATGTAAGCTTGCTGGTGTGATACATGTTCAGACTATATAAACAGATTTTATTACCCAGAACACTGGAACGGGATGACATGATAGAAAAGCTAGTGTATGGCCTAGTGCAAGAGCCTGCATCCAGAGTGAGAGTGAGGGGATTAAGTGGGTGCCAACACCAGTTGAGTTGCCGGATCTCAACCCCATCGAGTTAGTCTGGGCTGCGATGAAACTATACATTCGCTGCAAGGCCAAACCCTAGAGCAGGGAGGAACTGATCTCTGCTATAGAGTCATTTTGGAGGGGCAAACTCACCAGAAAGGACTGTAATAAATACATAGATCACCTGGACAACGTAATCGATGAGGTCATAGCCTTGAATGGAGCAGCGACTGGCATGTAATATTCCCAGGGCCAAGAGATACATGTCATTTGCTATCAGTAATACATTGAATTGAGTTGAAATGCAAATAAAAAACATTTTCTATGAAACATTTTCCTAACTTTATGTTTCACTATTATATTATGGGCTACCATATAAATCTTTTTTTAAGCAAACCTGTAAAAACCCCATTTCCATTTCTTTCGTTTTTCAAATTAAATAAAAATGGCAAAAATCCAAAGCCAAAAATGAAATACTTGTGCTCGGGGTGTCCGCAACTACGAATTTTCATAGTCAAACCTGCTTAGTCAGTTCATGCCATTTGGCATTATTTTTCTATTGATTAGGCTGTAAAACGTGTCTGCTAGTTTAAACTCCATCTTATTTATTTGAATATTTAACAAAAAGTAAATTATAATAATTTTTCATTAAATAATACAGATGCAGATAAATAGAAATAAACAGTTCTCAGATAAGATCAGAGGTGTATCTATAACTACGCAACAATTTTCATGAAATAAGATAATGCAGTCACTATGTTAAATTAATTCATTAACTTTATTTTTATCAAAAACATCATAAAATAGCACAATATCACACCAAGATCCCCAATAAACCTGCTTTAAAGACAGCATCTTAACAGCCTGGATTAAGGAGAAAAAAAAAGTTACCAAAACTTGTAAAACAAAAGAACAAAAGGAAGATTTTGGTTGTTTATGCAAATGGTCTCAATAAACTTTACAGTTGACTGCAGGCCCACAAACGTCACCTTAAGCACGGCAGAGCTCCCAAGTTCCACCTGGTGGTTGTCCAGGTACATTGCAGTTCTTTTTGAAATAAAAAAAAACGGACTAAGGAAATACATCGTGATTTACGCAGGAATCACGCAGGAAACCTTCCATTTCCAACCAGTACCCACTGTAGCTGGGTCTGTAGCAGAACCAGGAGGTGATTCTGCTAAGTCGGACTGGCCTGATTGTTCTGTCATATCTGGCAAACCTTTCTGACCCACATGCAGAATCAGGCATTTATACAAACTGAGGGGAGAATTTTGATTGGAAAAGGAGTAGGTACTGGAGGTCTGTAACTGTAGAGTTTGACTCCAAAGGATCAGTCTGGGAGAGCTTTTTTCTAACCTGTAAATCCAGAGACAAGAGGTGAGCGATTTGAAGTTTTCACTTGGAAGCTTAACATTAGATAGATTGGTATAGTATGTATAGTATACATACTCTTCATCGCCTGATGGTCCTATAGTAAGGGGCCATCAGGCGATGAATAGATGCATGCAGCTCCTTAAATCCCTGAAAGGTAGATGGGCAGAAAGATCTCAGGTGCCACCCAAACCCACCTGCAGTGCTCCAGAAGAAAAGGAAAAACTCTCCCCACATGGGTTCTAACAATACAGGCCAGTGGATGTTTCTAATATCTGCTTGCAATGCTCAAGTAATGCAACAAATTAACTGTGGTTATGCACTCGTGTAAAAAATTTCTGGAGTGTGTTATGTGAGGATCCGTCAAAGTGTCTGCCTCATCATCAAATCAATATATCAGGACACCTATGACTGGCTACCTTTCCTAGTAGGGGTGTGTGGCTTGTGTCTTGGTCTGGCGGGTTACTGGGGCTGATTTAGAGTATGTCTGGGCCTTTGGAGTCAGGAGGCTCTCTGGGGAAGGTCGCTGTGAAGGTTAGATAAAGGCAGGGTGGCTCCTGCTAGGGTGGGCATTGATCGCCCTGGAATGGGACTTCTGGAGGCTGGGTGCATTGGGATTTTCTGAGTTTTGCATCAGCAGACATGGGTTACAGGCCTGGTGGGGGTGTCATACCGGGGTGAGTCTGGGGTATATCCCCCCACTTTTTTTATGTGGTTCTGCTGGAGGTTTCTTCCTGTTAAAAGGGAGTTTTTCCTCTCCACTGTCGCTACAAGCATGCTTAGTGTGAGGGATTGTATTTGAGTCAAT
>NW_015151808.1:161810-163480 GCF_000732505.1 Cyprinodon variegatus | reverse complement strand
GTTAGTATATACCTTCTCTGTTATCTATTTTTTTGCTGTTTTGGCTTATTTTATTTCTTTTCATTCATTTTTTTCCTGTCTGTCTGTCTCTCCCTCTCTCTCTCTCTCTCTCTCTCTCTCTCTCTCTCTCTCTCTCTCTCTCTCTTTCCCCCTAGTTCTTATCCTCTCTTTCTTTCTCACCTCCCTTTCCAGATCAGTTGTATACAATCTAACTCTACCAAATGATGTTCAATAAAGTCTAATATACAAATATCAAGCAGAACCTTATGGCAACAGTCACAGTGGTCCACTTGTCAAAGCAAAGCTGTTGGGCTATCAGTTACCAGAGCTATACTGGCAAAAAAAGGACACACACACACACAAAAAAAAAAGATGATCATGTTTATGCATTTAGCAGATGCATTTATCCAAAGCGCCTCACAAAGTAGACACAACCTTACAATGAGGTAGGCATTAGTGTGAAGGAACTTGCCTAAGGACCCACACTGGTAGCTCACTAAAGCCTGAATTCTAGCTTTGAAATTTAAAAATAAGCAAAATAAGCAAGGCTTGCCGCCCACTTTGGGTCTGTCAGATAGTCAGAAAGGGTAGAACTACTGTCTGATCAAAGTATGCAAACCTCCTCATGCAGTTCAAAGAGCCTCTCATCCCATTTTATGATAGAGTGTTGCAAAAAAAAGTCTGCTTTGCAGTTGTTAGGATTTAATGAATGTGATTTCAAGTTTGGAGAAGATCACGAAGCTCTGGCTCCAGACACCTGTCAGCGGTACTTCGATGTAGATGCTGTATTACAGAAATTTCACATGGAGGGCTACCTCCAAAAGTAAAGTAACTACTTTCTATGACTAGTTGCTGTTTTTAAGTGATTTTCCCAAACACTGCTGGTAAAGCAGTACCACCAATACTAATACTAATACCAATACTAATACTTATTATTTCGGTTTCAAAACAAAAACTTTTGATGCAAGTGCATGGACTGGAATTAATTAAAGTTGTATTCCAAAGTTTCTCTGTGTTTAGCTAGGATTTTATATGATAGACAAAGTATTAATTTTGAAGTAAAAAGAAAATTACACACCTAAGCGACTTGTAGCAAAAACAGCTTAACTGATTCTGATGATCTTTATAGAGTGTATGTTTGTATATTAGGCTGTAGTTTTCATTAAATCAGACAACTTAATCTGTGATTGAAACCTATCTAATGTAATAAATCATATACACAGGACCTGAGGAATCAGAAAGTTAAAGCAACTGATGGGAAGTCAGTGTCAGCCTTGAAGGTGTTTACAGAAGTACTAAGATATCTGAAGGACGATGCTCTGAACACCATCAAAGCCCAGACCACAGAGGGAGAGATTGAAGTCTCTGACTTCACCTGGGTGCTGAATGTTCCTGCCAGCTGGGGTTATAAAGCTAAACAGTTTTTGAAAGATTCTGCAACCCAGGTAAAATCATGCCTTTACAGAGCAGCATTGTTCTGAAATGTTGACAACAATGAGATTTTTCATTTCTCTTCTTCTAGGCTGGTCTTGTAACTGAAGGAACAAAAAGCAAACTGAAATTTGTTTTGGACTCAGAAGCAGCTTTGGCCTGGTGTTTGAAGCTTCCTCCTGATAGGTTCATCAAGGGGCGCCACAGCAGAGACTCACAGGATCAATCTGCAGAAATAA
>NW_015151808.1:157451-161125 GCF_000732505.1 Cyprinodon variegatus | reverse complement strand
AGCTTTGTTTTATAAAAATATAAATATAAAAAATATAACTGTGGATGTCTGGGGGACAGTGATTAACCTCCATGTTCTGAATGCTGGCGTATCATAAAGAATAAATTATTAACAGTTTAGTTTGTGCCTTCAAGTCGTTGCCCATAGGAAGACGTTACTGGATATAACCTAACGGAATATCTTCAGAACGGCTCCAAATGACACTAAACTCATATGGGTGAGTAGAACATGATGGAATAACGGAAAATCAAGGGACCAATGGAAAAAAAAGAAGTTTCCCTTTAACATGTGCTGCTTTATGCAGGGGAACCTGTTCCATGCATGATTTCAAATCATGACGTCTTAGTGTATTACCAACACTAACCATGGAAATGGTGGGAGATTGAGAGAGAGAGAGGTAGATTGACAGTCATGTTTAGCTCCTTTCACATTTTTATGATTGCTTCGACAGTGGAGCTTTTTTCAACAAGCTGCCAGGTTATTTCCCCATAGCCCTTTGCAGCCTGGTGGAGGTGGACCATTTTGTCTTTAGTGTCTTTGGACAGCTCTTTGGTCTTGGCCATGTCTGTAGTTGGATTCTTACTTATTGTATGGAGTGGACAGGTGTCTTCATCCAGCTAACCAGCTCAAACAGGTGCAGGTAATTTAGGATAATAAATAATAAATGGTGTGGAGGTAGACATTTTGAAGGCAGACTAACAGGTCTTTCAGGGTCAGAAATCTAGCTAATAAACAGCTGTTATAATACTTATTTGCAGCTGGATCATACAAATAAATTGTTAAAAATCATATGTTGTGATTTCTGAATCATTTTTTTAAGATTATGTCTCTAAAAAGTGGATAAGCACCTAGGATGACAATTTCAGACCCTCTAGGATTTCTAATTGGGAGAAATTGCAAAATAGCAGGGTGTTCAAATACTTATTTTCCTAACTGTATTTTCTTTACCATCTATCTTTGGGGGAAAAGGTGTGAAAAATCAAGCCCTTGAATGGATCAGATCACACATTTCACAACAGGCAGTTAGTAAGAGTTATTAACTCTTGGCAGTAAAACATTATGGCTTATTTCCAAACAAACAAACATCAAAAGTTGAAAAATATGATTATGTGGATAGCATTGAAAAATATTTATAAACCTTCCAAACATCTCACTATGCTAACAGATGTCCTGTCATATTTATATTTTTTAATCTATTTGACTGTTTTCACCAATTTCCCATCAGGGATCATATTTCAGCTAAACATCCTCTCATCAGTTATCTGGTTGTTTGGTGCAGCTTCAGCTTCAGATTCTTTGTTTTTTTACAGACCCACCCAGAAGTCAGGAAGCAGTAAACATTGAGATGAAACCAGAGGAAACTGCAAACCTGCTGAAGAGACGTCAAAGAAATATGAAAAGATATGTTGTTGTCGACTGTGGAGGTAACTGTGTTACACTTTTATTCAAACACCCAAAATCTGCTTTATTTGTTTGTGAACACAAACAAGGAATTTTACTTTGTTTCCAGCTGTGCTTGTTATTAAAAAATTACCTATAAATATACTAAAAGATAAAAAAAAAATGAAAGCAAAGATAATTTCCTTAAAAAACATTAATACAAATTGCATCAACAACATCTTAACACCACCACATTCCAAATTTTATTAAGCTGAATTATTTCCCTCAATTTCTATCTAAAAAATATCCATTATGAAAAAGTTACAAAAGTTGTATTTTTCCAGATTGGTAAAAAAAAATTGAAAACCAAGAAGTCACATTTCAACCAGGAGAGACTCACAGAGAGAGTAGTTTAATTACAAGGATTAATTGGCATGAATGAAATAAGTTCTTTGGCGCTTGGACACCTGAACTAAACTTGGTATATAGAACTGATAAGTGATTTGATTAATGATTTAGGATTTTTTTTTTTTTTGTCTTCACCCGGCGTCCGGAAACTGGTGGATCTAATGGAGGTAAGTCCTGAATTAATGGGACTGGGAATGTCCCAGGATTAATTTGTTGAGGGAGGAGATAGGGTAGAGGTGGGTAGGACAACTGCCAGTGTGGAAGGAGCTCCCCCCTAGAGCCAATCACCTACCAAAGACACCTTGGTAGGCAATTGGATTTGTAAAGGGCACATTCCCCAAGACAATTGGTTGAGGCTTAGGTGTAGGACTCCAGCTAGTAGTCCAGGTGAGGCTGATCAGTCTTCCAGATTAAATTTATGGTAAGTTTAATTTCAACCTAGAGGCAATCATAGAGAGTGAAGTTGTAATTAGAAGGATTCACTGACATGAAATGAGTGTGGCGCTGAGCTGTGAGGCTAAACCCCAACTGGAGCTGCAAGAAGGACAATAGTGGATAGGAAGAGTGATTAGGCCGCAAGGGTTAAGAGATAAGCTTTAAGATAGTGAAGGTGAAAGCTAGATTAGGGTGATTAAACTGACCAATATGTGATCATGATAGAGCCAGTGATGCAGGTAGCAGAGTTGATTGTACTGATAGTGGCAGAGCAACATAGGAGAGCGCACCAAAGAGGGAGAGGCAGATGGAAGGAGATGGCGCAGGGGGACACAGCGGTCTAAAGGTTGATTAAGAGAAATGAAAGGTCAATCTATAGTGGATGCATTGCTTTGGATGGACTGAAAGCTTGTGTGCATGGAGAAAGCAGAAAATAAGTGTGATGTAGGGAGGCGAATAAAAAAAGAAGACTTACCACTACCAGTAAAGCTGATTGGGCTTACCTAAAGGCTGAGTGAGCTTTGAGTATTTAATAGAGAAGGTAGATCCTGGCAGGTATAGAAGCAAAAGCCAAACATGATCAGCTGCTGAGCTGTTCGAGTGATGAAGCAGGAATACCTCTAGAAGCTGATGATGTAGCTGCTCCTATCCTAAACTAATGGCCAGAATAGACTAGGAGGGAGGTTGTTTTGGTATAGGATTAGCTTGAAATGTTTGAAGAACCAGGCAGCTGTTATAGGCGAGTCGCCAGGGGGTAACCAAAAGAGCTTGAGAATAAAATACTTTTAAGAGATCCGAGCTTCTCGTGTTCTTTCTTCTTGATGTTGCTGTCGCTTGGGATTGCCACATCTATGTTTGTCGATCAACACGATGTCTGGTTGGTTAGCCATCACCTGTTTGTCAGTCTGGATCTTGAAGTCCCATAGGATCTTAGCTCGGTCATTGTCAGCTACCTTAGGAGGGGTCTTCCATTTTGACCTTGGGACTTCCAGCCCATACTCATGGCAGATGTTCCTGTACACTATGACTAGGGATGGGGATCGAAACCCGGTTCTATCAAGGACCCGGTTCCACTTTTTTCAAAACCCGAAAATCAATAACGTTTGGGCTTATCGATACCACTATCGAGTCTGGTCGTTTTTTTTTTTTCTCCCGGAGGTACTGTAACATAATTGTGTGTCCCTCGAGTCGCGTCACAGCATTTAAATCTAATCAATCCGATCACTGCAGCATGTCCACCAATGTTTTGGAATGAAATTGTAAGCAAACAGATATTAAAAGTAAAACAAGTGAATTCTGGCACTTAACTTTGCTCGCGACTCGAGAATGGCTGAACGGAAAAGACTCCTCCTCCTCCTGCTGCTGCTGCCGCCGCACCACAGTCGGGCCCGTCTTCATCATCCACTCAGAGTACCACTGGTTAGCGCGCACACAGACTTTGTAGCTTGTCC
>NW_015151808.1:153620-156498 GCF_000732505.1 Cyprinodon variegatus | reverse complement strand
TTTGATATCAGCCACTTCTTCTATTTGTCTGTGGTATACGCCGTGCAGCGGCTTGTCCCTCCATGATGGTTCTCCTTCCTCTTTCTTGTCCTCACTTTTGGTTTTCTCCAGCCTGAGGTATTCACCAAGCCATTTGTTTTCAGGGGCCATCTTTCTGATGTACTCCTGGATCTTAGTTGTTTCATCCTGGACAGTGGGCTTGACACTCACTAGCCCTCGGCCTCACTCGCTATGATTGGTATACAGTCTCAGGGTGCTGGTTTTGAGGTGAAATCCTCCATGCATTGTGAGGAGCCTTTGCGATACTGGATAGCTCAGTAGGTAACACCAACGACTCTGGTAGAGGTGATCCTGAGTTTGACTCCTGGCATAGATATCCAGGTTGGGCCTTAGGCAAGGTCCTTTGTGCTTAGTGCCCTACCTCAGGCATGGGTGAAACCGCAAATACAAGAGCCATACTGGCTTGTTTACTCGTCGTTAACAAGGTCCGCGTCAGTTGTTTAGCAGTAACTCTAATTAATATATAGTACAGATATGATGCTTAACAGTGTATGTTGTTTGATCAGACCTTTTGGGGCAGCCACAGGAAACCCCGGCGGCCCCCTGCTTCCCATGCCACACCCTGCTGCTGTCCAGGCTACCGTCACCGGGTCAGGTTTGGTCGCACTGTCCTCAGCTTCGGTTCTGCAGCACTGTAGTCGACTAAAATCTTGGACAATTTTGTAATTCCTCTGAACTTTTTTTTTTAGGTATAAAAAGTAGGACATGTCTGAGAAAAAGAGGACGCCTGGTCACCCTATTCACAGTATTCTGTGCACTCAGTTCATCCAGATTATCAACCTGGCTTTAAATATTATTTCTGTCGGAGCCGCTCACACCCAAGTACACCGGCGGTGTGTTGTCACTAGGAATCCCATTCAACAGGAGCCTATTGCCCGGTTGCCTTCGCCATGGCAGCTGGAAGGCCTCTTTCATGTGCGTAATCTAAACTGCATGGTCCTGTATGTTCAAAAATATACCTTGCTGGACGCGTTTTTCCAAGATCCCCTACTGCACCTTTAACAGCTGTATAATCATTGAAATAAACCCTTCAGACAGTGCTATTGATAGATTGGCTGTTTCTCAATTCATAAGAACGCGAGTACGAACTCGCTAGGTATGTTCCTGAGAGTAACCCAGGAAGGTATGAACTTTGTGAGAACGGGAGCACGCAGCATAAATCTGGGTCAATTGGAACAGATGACATCACCACAACTTAATCCTCTGAGCTCTGTAAGCGCTAACCTGCAAGCTGCTGCTGCAGCAGTGCATGCTGGGACAGCTGTCAGTGTGGAAAACGGACAAGTCTGCTCTGATGCATGCTGGGTTAACACGGAGGGGCTAGAACAACATCCTGGGACTTTATCTGTTCTCGGTCTGCTCTTTTGTGAATTGTACTAGGGCTGAGGCTGATGACGTTTCATGAGGACATGAGAACGCACAAGTTCATATACTGAGAAACGGCAATAAGTGTTAGTCAAAGTAACACTTCCTAAATGATCTGATAATCAGGCCAAGACCCTGGAAGCTGTCAAAGACATGCCCAACAAAAAGGCTCCAGGCCCTGGTGGATTCCCAGTAGAATTCTCTAAAGAATTCTTGTATATCTTAGAACCAACATTCCACAGAATGCTGCATGTAAAACTGAGCAGAAGGACAGATTTCCACCAGATATGAATTAGTCACCTGCTAAAACCAGACAAATCATTTAGAAAAAATAGCTCCTAGTTTAATCCACTCTGATCAAACTGGCTTAATAAAGGAAAGTGATTTATCTACCAAAGTATGCAGATTAATAAATCTAATAGACTATTCCTGTGATAAAAATGTTGAAACCTACATATCACTAGACGTAGAAAAAGCATTTGCTTGAGTTATTGGGAAGTGTTTCTTTGCATATCTAATTAAATTATTGTTATCAAACTTCTCCCAGCTTTAATCTGCAGAGGGGCACTAAGCAAAAATTTCCACTCTCTCCCTCATAGTTTCCTATCTTTATTAAACCACCAGCTGCAACAATCAGGTAAACCAATGATATTAAAGGTATCAAAAGCAGGAACATAGAACTTAAAATCAGTCTTTATGCAGATGATGTGTTATTCTTTCTCCAGCACTCAAAAACCTCACTCTCTCCTGTAATTAAATTCTTAGAATACTTCTGAAGAATTTCAGATCACAGTCAGTCAACGAATATAAAATATTTAGGTACCTACATCTCTTTGAAACATGTGGATTTAATCAAATGAAACTACATCCCACTATTCAAAAAGTCGAAGATGATCTTGCAAGATGGAAAACCCATATCGCTTATTAGTGAGTTGATTCAATAAAAATGATGATCTTGTCAAAAATAAATTACCAACTTTGAAGGATTCCGTGCAAACTATTCTTAGAATGGTTTAAATGTTTAGATTCCTACATTACCAGATTTTTCTGGAAAGATAAACCTCCACGTATTAGCTTTAAAATGCTACACAAGACTAAAGACAAAAAAAGATGACATCTCTCTCTCTGTCATCTAATATTAGTTTTGCAGATCTTCCATTCATAAGTTTAAACATTAAGAGGCATTAAAATTTCGAAAAGCGTCAGTATTACCTCATCTTTGACAGCTTGGTGGGAGTTTCTTAAAATGACTGGATCCTTACTTTTGCTGTTTAACCATAGGCCCATCTTTAACAGCCCTGATATCATGCAAAAATAAATCTATGATAAGCTTTCTCAAATGGACTATGAAAGGAATTAATTCCATGTAACATTTATTTGAAGGAAAAAAAATATCTAACTCTCCATCTTAATTTCACAGTATGAGATTTAAATAAAAAAATCTAGAATATCA
>NW_015151808.1:142048-153525 GCF_000732505.1 Cyprinodon variegatus | reverse complement strand
AAAAGACAGATTTAAGATTAATGAAACAGGTCTATCAATGCCACCAAATGTAGGGGATGTATTAAGCCTTAAACCACCAAAATAACTGTCCAAAATATACAGAAGTTTATCCAAAATAGATAACTCTATGTCATTTCTTATTGGAAATTAAACTGATTATCATTTAGGCTTGATAAAAATGTTTGGTCTAAAATCTGTCACTGAACCTTTAGCATGAGTACAAATCCTGATTTACAGCGAATTTAATACGCAATCCTACACAGAGTGCACTATAAAGGCCAATGGATGTTTCTGATATATGCTTGCAATGTTCAAATAATGCCCCAGATGACTGTATACATGCACTGTGGTTATGCATTCGTGTTAAAAAAAGTTCTGGGGTCTGTTATGTGAGGATCTGTCAAAGTGTCTGAGATGTAATATTTCACCCTCTCCCACAGTCTGTTTACTTTTGCAGCCCAGATAAAATCACCTTGTTCAGTGATTCACTCTGTGTCATCTTCAAAGTGTTATGTATCGCCAAGAGAACCATACTCATGAATTGGGGGAAAAAATGTCTAAATATTAACTATTACAGAGAAATTAATTTAGATTATATTAACCTAGATAGCTTCTGCCTCATCATCAAATCAACATCTCTGGACTTCCTATATTAGTATGGGTGTGTGGCCCACTTTCTAAAAGTAGAATGGGAGGCAGATATGGAGCCCCCTACATCCACCTGCAACACAGCTAATCAGCTTTGAACCACACCTCCACCAAAGCCAATCAGCATCCAAAGTTCATCTTTGAAGGCCTCTGAACTATACTGGTTTGCTCCTGTGCACAGGTGGTGGATGCACTGTCTGACTTAATTCAGATGACTCTGTTTCAACCCACCTCCTGTTCATGCATATCAATAAAAATTCAGCACTTTCCAGCCGAGGTCTGAGCACCAAAGACAAATTATCTATACAATTCTTTTAATTGTCTTTTCTCTTCGTCTGAGTTTTTCAGATTGAAGATTTAGTTATCAGGCTCCTCTCCTGTGGAACCCACTACCAGTTTTAGTCCGTGAGGCAGACACCCTGTCTACTTTTAAGGCTAGGCTTAAAACTTTCCTTTTTGATAAAGCTTCTAGTTAGAGTGGCTCAGGTTATCCTGAGCTATCTCTATAGTTCTGCTGCTATAGGCTTAGACTGCTGGAGGACATAGGGACCCCTTTTTCATCATTCTGCTTCATTCTATCTCCATTCTCCCACTCTGCAGAATCTGTTCGAACTCTAACGTTCTGACAAACCACCTATAGTAACCAGCCAGGCCTAGAAAAGCTCTGACCTGGCGAATGGTATTTGGAACAGGGTAATTCTTTACAGCACTAATTTTTTTCAGGATCAGGTCTCCCCCCATTTTTGTCAACAAGGTGGCCAAGAAACTTAACCTGAGACTGAAACAATTTACATTTGTCCAATCTAAGTTTCAGACCATGCTGCCAAAGCCTCTGGAAAACGGTTTCAAGATGTTTAACATGGGAAGAAAAATCTGGTGAGCATATAATAATGTCATCTAAATAGACCAAGGCAGAGTCTGTAAGTTGGCCACTTAAGCATTGCTGCATTAAACGCTGAAATGTGGTGGGAGCATTACAAAGCCCAAACGGCATGCGTTTAAACTCAAAGACGCCGAGTGGTGTGGTAAATGCAGTCTCCTCTTTGTCTTTAGGGTCCATTTCCACCTGCCAGTAGCCACTGGCCAAATCCAGCGTTGAAAACCATTCAGCTTTTGTTAAAGATGTCAAGGTCTCCTCATTCCTAGAAAGAGGGAAAGCATCCTTATGAGTGACAGCATTAAGCTTCCTGTAATCTACACAAAATAGCAGGCTCCCATCTTTCTTCCTCACCATGACAATAGGTGCAGCCCCTGGGCTCTTACTCTCACGAATAATTCCTTTATTGAGCATATCTGCCAGGAGCGCTTCATTTCTTTGTACATTAAAGGAGGCAAGGGTCGATACTTCTCTTTAATGGGTGCTGCCTTACCTGTGTGTATGCTCTGCTGGACCAAGTCTGTCCTGCCAACATCTTCTTCATCCACAGAAAACACCTTTCTGCACCCCTGCAGACAGGCCTGGAGCTCCACCTTCTGTTGTGGGGGTAAATCCACAGAGGTTAGGAGTTTGTTCACTTCTTCACAGCTGTTGGATTCCTCCATCTCTACAGCTTCTGTTACACCAACTTCGACCACCCCATAAGATCCCATAGTTAGACTAAGGTCACTGGCACCCTGGAATTCAGTCTCCTCCACTTTATACAGTCGGCATTACTTCTCATAGGGTCCTATTTTTACTGAATATGGGTGAGGGTTGCAGACTCGGACAGGAAGCCGACCCCGATCAACCACTGACAAAGTTCTTGCCACCCCCCATTTTTCAGATCCAGGTATTGCCTCTGTTACTTTCAAAATTGTAGGTTAATAAAAAAGAAACTGAGTCCGCACAGAATAGGGATTTTTGGCCTCTGCAGAAGGAGAGAGCCACGTTCAGCCACATCTGCTCTCTGGTGGGTTTCCTCAGCAGAAGCCTTTTAATTAGCAGATCATAACACGTGGGGTGGGTTACAGAAGAGTGTTCTTCTGACAAGGCAATTGATCAGGTCATAGGACAAAATGCTCCTCTGATTGAATCACAGATTAGAGTGGTCTCCCGATAACTGTGATTATCCTTGCACAAACATCAGCAATTTTATACCACTGTTGCATGACAGTTTGTAGTAAACAGAGTTAAGCATCTCATTTCTTCAAAGTTCCATATGCACATACATTAACTGTATAATCATCATGGAATAAACCTAACAGCCTCCACCAACACCACACCCTTCCAGGACCTCATCTTCTGAGAAGCACGGCCCCAAATCATTATTTCACAATTAGGGGGTACCTGTACTCCTCGGCGACAGGCAGGTCGAACAAATCCCCTTCCTTGTTAGCGGCAGAAATCCTCTGGCAGATGGCAAATCCCTCTTCCCAGACCTGGTGTGGCTTCCACTTCTGTGGGGGGGGGGCTGACATTCCACCTTTGACAACAATGTCCCAGCAAGCCTAATAATATTCATGCCCACAATGACAACACCTTTGTCGGGTATTTTAAATCCTTCAATCTCGAAGTCCATGATAGCATACCCAGAGTATGGGATGGTGAGGCCATTGGCAGCTTAATTGAAACACCAAAGGTTTGTCACCTTTGTTGGACCAATGTCACTTGAGAGCCAGTTTCCAGCAAAGCTGTCATTCTCACTCCACCCATAGATAACTCTATGGTAGGACATGTACCAGTGAATGGTGCTGTGTGCCCTTGATCATTAGTTATACAACCCACCCCCACTGCCTGGGCCTTAGCAGCAGGGTTACCTAATTTAAAGCTAGCTGTTCCCCATCAGGTGCTTGGCAAAACCTGGCTATATGACCAACTCACTTATACTGCCTGCATATTGACTGTCCATCTCTGGTCCAGCCACGGGAATACCCAGGCCGTCTTTGTGGTAATGTTGACACCCCTGAAGCAGCAACATCCCCCTGACTTTGTTGTAAAAGAGGTCTTATCTCATTAATTACTTCTTTTGCTAAATCTTTCATTTGTTCTTTCAAATCATGCATTATTTCCTTTTTTAAATCTTCTTTCCAGTTTGAGTCAGACAATGATCGCTTCTGTGTTGACTCACCTGCTGCATAACACATACTCTGTAGTCTTTGGGAGCCATTATGTTCCTCTTCGAGCAGCAGTGCCTCCCGATGAACAGCAACAAAGTCTTCTCTAGGATTATTTCGCACATAGGCCCGGAGTGTGTGGGACAGGGGACCCTCACGAAAGCCAAGCAGCATCTGGTCCAATAAGTTTTGGTCGGTAGGCGCATCAGCAGGGCTGCTCTGCCGCAACCTGCAACACAGTTCTCTCTACCTTAAATTAAAGGACTTCACAGATTCATCAGGTTTCTAAATACAACCAAAAAAATTGTGACCTTAACACAGCAACTGGAGTATTATCACCATACAATGTGTCCAAATGATTTAAAATTTTATGGACCTGATCTCGCTCAGTGTCATCTAAAACATTTACCTGCTGCTTTGCTTCTCCAGCTTGAGCCCCGATTAAAATATCCACTTTCCTTGACTCTGTCAATTCTTGAGCATTTAAAAGTCCATGCACTTATTCTTTCCAGTCTACATATTTTAGTTCACCTTCAATCCCTTTGTACTTAGGCACCCAAGGTGCAATGGGGAATACTGGCATCATCATGTTGTGCCCTTATGTGTGGGTATGAGTGTTGCTCCCTACTTGTGTCCTACCAGCAATGCCAAAATAAAGTTGTGGCCAGTATGGCCCCACGCTCAGTCGTTGACACAAGGGGGAGCAAGCAACTCAAAGACCTAAACCGTGAAGCACTGAAGTTCAAATGTTTTATTCATAAAAAAGCCACCACAAAAGTGGCATGATAAAACAGTCCTCTTCTTTTCCTGATAAAACCTAAATTTCAGTAGCTTCCCTTAAAAATATGAAATCAGAGGCTGGAAGTTGGGCTCTGCTTGTTATGCTGCTTGTGGTGCGGGTGATCTGTCTGCAGCACACCCTCTGACTGATCCACAGCTGACTCTGCGGCGCTCCAGCCCTGTTCCACTCTCTGGCGTGCCACACCCCTTTCCAGACCGATCGAGCAAAAAGAGAAGCAGGGAGAACGCCAGTGTCCGCGTACCAAAACATCGTCGGAAGATATGTTCCTGTTTATGCTTTAAGCGAGAGGAAGCGCTACTTACAGGCGCAGGCAGCTCCCGGTGATGTGCCTGGCGCTCGGATACCGCCTGCCTCTCCCCTAGCAGATTGTCCGCCTCTGTCACCTGCAGATTCAGTTACCCTCCTCCTTCCATTTGGACTCCTTTTATGTTGGCTATAATAAGGCCCTGCTCACACCTGAGCGCAGCAATTACGCAGCGAAATTAATCCACTCCGCCTCCCTAGACAACAACTTCAGTCCAGTGCGCATGGATTGTCAATTGGGAAAAACAAAAACCAAAACAACCCAAACATGCAAGAAAAGAAATCAAAAGTCTAAATAAAGGAAATCACAATCATATTTTCCCCTCTAAACATGCAAAGAGCAAGAAGAAAATGTAAAGAAAAACATAAATCATATTTTCCCTTCCAAACATGCAAAGAACAAAAAGAACATTCAAATGAAAGAAAAACATAAATCATACTTTTTCCTGTGCAATATCTCTCTGTCATCTCATTATTTCTTATCCCCTCTTTCTCTCTCACCTCCCTTTGCTTCTCTGTGTCATTGTATAGGATTTCACGTCCTAAATAATATCCAATAAAGTTTAATATACAAGTATCAAGCAGAACCTTAAGGCAGCAGTCATAACTGTATGCTTGTTCAAGCAAAACTGCTGGGCTATAAGCTAGCTCTGGGACATCAATTGCTAGAGCTATATTGGCAAAAGAGGAAAAACAATACGTGACGTGACGGCTGATGACTAAGTGATGTGATGAAGGGAAGACATGATATTTTTGTAAAATGCAACCTTTTTTATCACCTTTACTATAGCGGTACTGTAACATATCGCACAGACGCGTTTATACTTTCAGAGGTGGCCCCAGAAGAGGCAAGCAATGGCTATGGGGATGATTTCATAGAAAGCTGAGAACTTTGAATGAGGGAAGGAAGGAGGCCAAGAATCAGCTAACCACTTCCCTCAAACGTATCCCCCAAAACCGGAGTAGGTGGCTCTATCTGTAAAGAGTAGAAATGGATATGTGACAGCTTGTCAGCCTGGAATGAAGCAATCATGGTCTCAGAGTACAGGAAGATACTCTGAGACCATTATTTCCTCAGAGAGACTAACGCCCACAAGAAGGAAAATCCATTGGAGTTTGGAGAAGGATGGACCAGGTGACAAGGAGGGGCGGCCGATTAGAACAAAAGGGAATACACTCCTGATCAAAATCTTAAGACCAGTCAAAAAATTGCAAGAATTTGCATTTTGCACTATTGGATCTAAAGAAGGTTCTAAGTAGAGCTTCACAATGTTAAAAGAAGAAATCAGCGTAAGAGACAAAAACTTTTGAGCGGGGAATTAATTGAAAACTGCATTTACACTAAAACATGATTTTTTTCAGTCTGTGTAGGACAGCTTCTAGCAAAGCACAGTTAAGAGAATACATTCAACTTTGATTTGTATTAGAAATGATTTACTCCAGTTTAAGACACTGCACAGGCCTTATCTGTCTAAGAGCAAGCTTGCCAGGATATATCAGGAAGTCGATCCAACTGGCTCCCACATTATTTACATCGGTGAGAGAGTTAAGCCCTGCCCCTCAAATTACTATATTTGGTGTAACCTCTGCGTTGGATGGTGATATCGGGTGCACAATCAGATGCTATTGCATTTTCACCTCTATTGGCCAGAAGTCTTATTTTACGTAACTGGAAGTCTGAGAGGCGTCGTACACACAGGTGATGGGTAGAGGATGTAATGGCACTCTTAAAACTTGAAAAAAAAATCACACGACCAGAGTATCAACCCAGAAGTTCTATGAGGTCTGGCAACCATTTCTAAATTATTTCAGTAACAATGTGCTGCTGTAAATACCAGAATATGATTGAATGAATCATGTCGATATTATTCTTTCAATCGTTCAATCAAGTTCTTTATTGTCAACTACAATTTACATTGTAATCGAGATTTCAGTTTCAGTACATCACAATACATCACATACATTATGGTGGGGGGCTGACAGGGGGAGCGATTTACTGAGGCCATGCGTGCCACTGCCTTTGGTGTGTTCTTATAGCTGCCAAGGGCCCCACCCTAAGGCAGTTCCTTATACTGCTACCCTTATTCTGTGGAAGGATAGGAGCCACATAGGGGAGGGAGAGGGGGAAAAAAGCATATGTCACGTTTTATCTTTGACAGGATACATTTTGAGATATCAAAAACCTTAGCACAAGAAAAGCACATGTAACACGAGACAAACATTTCAGCAGAAGGAACAAATTGGAGGCTGAAGCTACATAGAAGTCAATCTGACATATTGAGACATTGGTTGTGTGTGTGTGTATGGTGTTTGGGTTCAATTTGTCCTTGATAAGATGGTACTTTATCAACCAGCACTACAGTTCTGGGTGCATCCACAGGTGTTCGTGGGTAGAGGAGGTGGGGGAGCAGTTCTTCTGTGTCTTTCCGCTATAACATCCAGGGGAGGCTTTGATAAGGGGGAGGCCAAATTCAAAATAACACTTTTGTTTTGAGAGCAGGCGGCACAGGAATTTCCTTCAACCTTGAGTCTCTTCTTATTGGCTCTTTTGTGGCAAAATCCAATATTCCAATTTCTGTCCAATTTGCGAGCGTGCACATCCAAGATATTATCCCATCTCACCTTTTAGTTCAACCACCACAGCCAGCCAGCCTTCAATCACACCCAGCATATGGCTCAGCTTCCAATCCTGCTCGTTCACAGCCTTTGTGAGGGCATCAACCACTGCCAGCAGCCTGATCAATGCCCAAATTGCTGCATCCTCTGTAATTGTAGATACATCAGGTGTCCTCCAAATCCAAACAGGAGTAATCCGAGTCTCATAAATCCGAAAAGCCATTCATCCATCTTTCCCCCCATTCCAGGAGTCCATGGCATATCCCATGAAGTGTGTCCCAGCAGGACAGGACGGGTCCACTTTTCCTTGTCTTTCAATTGAGAAAATGTGATCAATTGCATTGAGAGACCAACTGACCAGACCTATTGTTTGAATTCGGGTGATATGAAGAGAGACCTATAAAAGACAAGACACAGCAAAGCAGGGACAGGCAGGGGAGGTGCAGAAGCAGCAGGAAAATGCAACAGTCCACCTCAGAACAGGCTATTAACTTTTTTTTTTTACAATCTTCTTATCTCTATATGTTTCCTGTCTTTTTTTCTTATGTTTTCGTCATTTTATTATTTATGTTAAAAGTGTTGCTTTGAGGTTATTTTGTATGTACAATTCAATTAAATTCAATATAGTTTATTTCTATAGCTCCAATTCACATCATGTCATCTCAAGGCACTTTCCAGTTCACCAGATCATCCAGTCAAATTGATACAAAGTTTTCTATCTAAGGAAAACCAGCTGATTGCATCGACTCATTGACTCAAAAACAATCCCTCACACTAAGCATGCTTGTAGCGACAGTGGAGAGGAAAAACTCCCTTTGAACAGGAAGAAACCTCCAGCAGAACCAGGCTCAGTGTGAGTGGCCATCTGCTGAGGCCCACTGGGGTTCAAGGAGACAGAAGCAGAGATACAAAAAGCAGCTGTAAAAGGCGGCCCCGTCCAGGAAACACACAGCCAGGCAGACAATTCAAAACACAAAAAAAGATTTGAATAATAAAAAACAGACACAGGCTGCTCCTACACCCTAATGTCAACCAACGGTTCCACATGGCTCCTAACAGGTGCCATTGGGAGGTGTGAACCAGCATGATCTTAAAGGTGTCGGTAATATCAGCTTTGGATAGCCACCCACCTCTCCCAGCTGTATTGATGAAAGAGATAGCATGACCAACTGCGGCTCAGGAGAGCGAGAAATAGGTTTGATGCTAGTATAGGGGTCAATATTGGGGATGGAAAGGTTAAAGATGAGAGGTTTTTTACCAGAGGGTGGCCACCCTTAGAGGACAAACACCAAATAGGGGAAATGAGCTAGAGGGAAGAGGACCTTTAGCCCTTCGAAACCTCTTTGGAAAGCATCTGGGCCTCGATCTGTGGTTCCTGAAGAGGAGAGAGAAGATTGGAACAGATGAAGGGGAAGTGGCGTGAAAAAGAGAACGCCTATGAAAAAACTGCTGGAGAGACTGGTGAAAAGTAAAGTAACAAAGGGGCCATCAGGGTGGTTGGAAAGGAGGACAGCTAAGTTGAAGATGACGTCCTGAGTATAGAGGTGAAGAGGAATCGGTTCCTGAACTCGCAACGCGGTTTGTAGGGGATAGGAGGCAGGGACAGACTGTCTTTGTGTGGGCCTCCTTGCAAAGGCTGCAAATCTGGAAAAATGAGCCGTTGGAAAAGGTGCGGACATTAATGTTTTTGCATATTAATTGATGCTATAGTGTTTTGCGAAAATATTTTGCCCCCTTGACCTTTTTGACCTTTTGCCATGTTTTAGGCTTCAAGCATTAAGCATAAACTTTTTATTTTTTGTGAACAGTCAAAGACAACTGAGAGAGAATCATAAAGTGGAATACAATTACTGGATATTTTAAACTTTTTTTTAACAAATAAACTGAAAAATTGGATTTTGAAAATTATTTGTTCACTTTCAGATAATACTTTTTAGTGCCACCTATTGCAGTGATTACAGCTGCAAGTCGATTGGGGTTTGTCTCTATCAGTTCTGCTCATTCTTCCTGCAAACAGCTGGAGCTCAGTGAGGTTGGATGTAGAGCATTTGAACAGCAGTTTTCAGTTATTTCCACATATTCTGGGTTTGATTAAGGTCTGGACTTTGACTAGGCCATTCTAACACCAGGATATGTTTACTTGTGAACCATTCCATTGTAGACGTTGGTTTATGGAGTCGACTATTGATAGGATGTGATTTGGAAAGACATACAGTTCTCTATATAAGGTCCCGCAGCTCTAAGTGCAGGTCAGAGTGCAAACAACAAAACTGCTTAATGATAGGATAACTTAGCTTTGTCATCATACTCAGGAAATAAGACTTTAATCACTACTAAGCAAGGATTAAGAATGTAAATGTGATTTTTTTTTTGGTTTTCTATTTTTTGTAGTAATCTCAAAAATTATTTTCAACATTGTTATAAAGGGATGTGAGTGTGTTTTTTTTTTTAAATAAATAAATTGTTATATCTTTAACTATTATATTTTGAATGTGTAACTACTTTTCTTTTAACTTAAATTTAGCTATTCATTAATTGTATTCTGTCACTGTTTTTAAACAGATGAGATGATTGAATTCACTGCTCATGAAGTCCTGGAAGGAGGAGTCCTGCAGAAGCTGTTTGAGTTCCCTGGAAACAAAAACGGAGGGGAAAATGTGCTTAATAAATTTAAACAATTCTTGAGAGAAATATTCTGTGATGGAGTCTGGGATGAATATGAAGAAAATTATCAGAGAAAGGTTCAACGGATGCTAAATGATTTTACCTGTTTAAAACGGGTAGATGAGGAGATTCTGATCAGATGTCCACATAGTTTGGCAAACCTGGCTAAGAAAAAGAAAAACATTGAAATGTTCTTTGAATCAAAAGAAGGAGCTTCCTGGGATGATGATGGATTCATTAGAATCACCAGAGAGAAACTGAGGTCTTTCTTTGCTGAGAGTCTGCAGGGCATCACTGAGAGTCTCAGAGAAATATTTAACAGAGATCGTAGCATTGGGTCTATTGTGTTAGTGGGGGGGTTAACTGAGAACCAGATAATACATCAGCACATCATTGATCAGTTTGGACATAAGTATAAAGTCCTGGTTCCTCTCAGCCCACAGGAAGCCGTCCTAAAAGGAGCTGTAGAGCTGGGGAGAAACCTCAAGTTGGTTTCGAATAAGAAAAAAGGTCCAGCTTGGTTTAAATGTTTCTCTGAGATCTGAGAATTTTAAATAGTGAAAAAAAAATCTGGAAATGTTCTTTAACATCTGGGAAGAGAGGTTTAGATGTTTTTTTTAACAATGATGAGGAAACTTTTAACCAATCTGACTCAATTGTTTCTGTAAAGTGCCTTGAGTTGACATGTTATGTATTTCTGCTTTATATATAAACCCAATTAAATGAATTCATCAACACACCAATATTATCTCTATAGTACACATCTTATTTCCATAATTTGATCAAACTGAATTACACATGAATCTGTCAGGATTTTATAACCAGGTGCTACTGAAGATGAAAACAATAGTTTTATGCTGGATAACTGCAGATAATTAAGATCAGGTTCTTTGTTAAAGTAGAGGCTATGTTCTTAAAAATGTATTGATGTATGTGTTTGCCATTATTGGTAAAACCTTTTGTTTTCTCTAAGGAAAGTCTGCAAACCTCAATAACTGATTCTTTAAGTTCTTGTTGAACTTGTAGCAGGTTAAGGTTGTTTCTGTCAATTTTTCTAAATCAATAAATGTTTTGAAATACATTTGCACAGTGATGCAGTTCCTAGCAGTTCTTACTGATGATCTGGTTGATCTGTAAAGTGCCTTGAGATGAAATGTGTTGTGAATTTGGCGCTATATAAATAAACTGAATTGAAACAACTGAAATTGAATTACCTAGGGTGACCAAACGTCCGTATTTCCCGGGACATATCCGTATTTCACGTCCTGTCCCGGGCGTCCCGGGTTTTTTTTTAGAAAGTGAGGAAATGTCCTGATTTCACTGCGCACGACGCTCCGTGTGACGTAAGCCCTGAGCCGCGTCAGTGCGGGCAGCCCTGTTCTTAATCAGAGGCTCTGTTCAAAAAACCTGG
>NW_015151808.1:138272-140883 GCF_000732505.1 Cyprinodon variegatus | reverse complement strand
AAGGTGTCCTGGTTTTCCCAAATGAAAATATGGTCACCCTAGAATTACCTATTTTCAGCAAGATGGTTCTGGGTTCGTTTCCCAGCCCGGGGTCTTGCATGGAGTTTGCATGTTCTCCCTGAACATGCATGGGTGCTCTCTGGGTACTCCAGCTTCCTCCCACAGTCCAAAAACATGAGTTAGGTTAATTGGCTTCTCTAAATTCTCCTTAGGTGTTAGTGTGTGTGTAAATGGTTGTTTGTCCTGTTTGTCTTTGTGTTGCCCTGCCATGGACTGGAGGGAGGACCCCGCCTCTCGCCTGTAGACAGGTGGAGATACGCCCCACCGCAACCCTGACAAGGACTGAAAGACAATAAGACAGAAAAAAGATTATTACAGGCATGTTAATTTATAAGAACAGCATGTCTGCAACAGATTTAGAAAGATATCGATACTGGACCCTCGCCAGTTGAATCCTTAAAAGATGCAGAAAGATTGTGGTTTACGGATCTGTCAGATATAATGTAGAGGTAAGATCCTGACAAATCCATAAAAATTTTATCTTCCATGTATCCAAGCATATTTTGTCAGGGCTCAGACACTTGGACCAAGAATTCAAGCAGACAGACCAGGTTTAGTTCAAAGGAATGTATTCTCTTAATAGTGCTTTGCTAGAAAGGAATGTAGCCGGGAGACACCCACGGAGTTCCAGGAGCGAAGCAGAGCATCCAGTAGACGCTGATGAGCAAGAGGGTGCCGAAACAGAATCCAGAGATGGTAACAAAGCCGAGGTCCAGACCAGAAGACCAGAGAGATGCTGAGGTACCAAGGGGATAATCCAAACCAGCTTCAGAAGAAATGTCCAAGGTAGCTTGCAGGCAGAATACAGGTAACAATCAAAAACAGATCAGGCAAAAGAGCAGAACTGGAGCAACCAAAAACTCAGAAGTGCATATAAAGGTAAACAACCTTGGAATGAGCAATCACGCCCAGCCACCAGCGCCAGGATCATGACATATATACATAAATTATTTTTGTAGATCTGAGAGTTCCAAACTTTAGATTTTTTCTGTCTGATTATTTTTAAGACAAAAAGTTATTTATAAATTAGTGATGACCAGATCTTTTCCAGCATTATGTCAGATTGGTTTTTCCACTGTTAAAATAAATAAAATTAGGTAGTTACATGATGCTGTTGAGTCAAAACTACAAAAACTATCACATCCATGACATATATGGAGATAAACGATGCATTTTTTGACTGTTTTAACCATTTTTATTTTGATACTGTAGCCTCAAAATTATAATTTATTGCTTTTTGCATAACAAGCATACATGTTATTTACTCAAACAAATTAGCTTTTCTGTAATACTTCTGCAATGGTGCTATTGGAAAAATCAACGCCAGTCATTTTTATATTGTCTCAGTGTTCTCAACGAGCACACATAACTTCAACCTTCAAATACATTTAATTGAATTAATGGGGATATCTATGAGATGTTTAAAAGCAAACTTTTGTCTATTTTTGATCCTTTTTAAAGGAATGAAGGATGCACATGAAAGGTGTTACCCTCCAGTAATGACCCCCTCCCCAAAACCAACCTACATGTGTGGCAGTGTTATGGAGCAGGCAGAGTGAGGAATCTTACAATTTATATGCATGAAACAAGTGGCACACTATGGCGATAGCCATACTGCTCCACTTAAGAAAGTGAAATCTGTTGGGCTCTTTTTGGCATCAAGACAATTATTTTTATTGCCACATTGCCAGACAGGACACTGTAAAAAAAAATCTTCAAAAACACATCTTTCATGGTTTGGTTCTTTAATTTTCTTAATCGATGCATAACCTTATAGCCCAATTCTTTTCAGTTTTAACGACCACAATCGGGGATGCGAATGAACTCCCAGATTCACGAATAATGTTGGTCTTACGAAGTTCTTTCAAAGGCTCGCTGAGTATACATCTGGGACGTTGTTTAAATAGAGTTGCATTCGCAAGTCGTACATGATGCTTGACAGCATCTTTCAATAATTAAAATCATGCATAAAGAGAACATCTAAAATTGAGTCTACTTTACCTATAATGGTCTGCATCCAATTGTTCAGAGAGGAGTGTAAATTAAGTCAAACTTAAGTGGGCTGGCTGCAATGGTTTTGATGTTAAACTCAGCAGCAAAATTTGGAGACTGAGAGGTAGTTTTTGTGTTAGTGCTCAAGCCTGAAGCTAAAGAGCACACTGACAAGGGGGCAGCCACTGTGTGAACACTAGGGACTTTGACTGGATAAGCATTCTTATTCCTGATCAAAACAGGCGTTTAAAAGAAGCCTTTCGGAGCTGTCATAATATAGTTGTATGTAGCCTTATTTGTGGCCTTATACTCACTTAGCAACACTGAGAATATGGTAGACAGGGTGTCTACATGCTGAAGGACACGTATGAACCTTGGAAAAAACAATGGCTGACTCAAATACAGTCAGGTCATAATTTAAGAGTGTTAGGTTTCTAGAATATCCTTCTGGTTTCTAGAATATCCTTCTTTCATTTGAGGAACATTGCAAAAATGAGAAATCTCCTGTCCAGGGGTGATGCTGAGAAACTAGTCCATGCATTTGTTACTTCAAGGCTGG
>NW_015151808.1:135429-137117 GCF_000732505.1 Cyprinodon variegatus | reverse complement strand
AACTGTAAAGTGCCTTGAGATGACATGTGTTGTGAATTTGGCGCTATATAAATAAACTGAATTGAATTGAATTAGAATTCAAGTTTTTGTGGGTTGTCTTTGTTTTCCTCTCTCCACCACCAGGTGGTGCCCTGTCCTCGTTGGGCCTCCCTGCACCCCTTCGGCTAGTTGGGTCATTATCAGAGGAGTACTTGTGCAGCGTGCTGTCACTACTTCGGCGCCAGAGTGTTTGCCAGTTTTGGGTACTCTAGCCAAGCTGAGATTAGCAGAGTCTAACCTTAGCATTGTTTCTCTGAATCTGAACTTGTTTTTTGTCTTTGTTCTTCGACAGGAAGACTTCCTGTGTTACTGAATAAGCCTGGACCTTCTACTCCTGGAAGGATTTACTGAGTCTCACTGAGCAAGGGGAAAACCTCCACATGATCCGTTCAAGTCCTCTCCTGAAAAAACCAAGTAACAGTCCGCTCCTTTAACTCCTCTGGGTCCAATGTGTGTCTGCCTGTCCGCTCTCCAATGAGTTCCCTCTTCTCTGGATTAAACCCCCATAAACTGAATCCAATGATTAACCAAGAGCCCCCTAAACGTGAGTGCCTGTCCAGCTATATTCACGCGTCAGTCTTTTCTCTCACGGTCACTGAATTGATCATTGTGATCTCCCCTTCAGAGTTTCTGGTTCTGGTTCACCAGTTCGCTGAGTTCCAGCATCATAACCCAGCAAGATATCCCTCTATGTCTGTGTTCTCAACCTTTCAATAAACCTGTTAAATTTTACCCTTGGTCTCTGAGTGGTTCTCTGCATGTGGGTCAGATCTTTAAAACCGATCACGACAAAGAGATTTTGGCATAAACAAAGAACATCTGGTCAACATCTACTTCAAGTGTCAGAGCAAACTCTGGCCTTGACCAGTACACATGAATTCCAGTAAGATTTCGACAGAGCGTCCAGTTGTGCACGTGCATCTACAAAGGTTGATGTTGAGACTATAAAAGCAGATTGTCTGTTGTGATGTGAAGCGCTGTAACATTGTACTGAGGACAGCATGGGAATTTGATCAATCAAAATAAATGCTTTCCCCCCGTCCTGTGCGCAAATGTGATAATCGTGTGAAGGCGTCTTGATTTTCAAGATTCTACCATTTGAGCCTCCAACATTTGATGCATTGGCCTAGCTGAAAAAGAACCAGGATCTTGTTGTGAGGTTTCCAGACATCATGTGTCTCTGGAGAAAGAACAACAGAGAGCAGCTTGGCTCTGTGTTGATGTTGTTAGACCAAAAGTTGTTAAAAACAACAAGCATGCAAATTAGTTAAATTGGGTGCTTCAGTTTATGATATGCACATGAAACTAGTTGCCATGGCTTTTAACAGTATGAATTCTGTGTGCTTGAAGAGCTCTGAGATGAGTGATTCTGTATGATCGGTGCTGTTTGAAGTGTGTGTATTTGAACGTGTACACTAAAAAATGCCTGTTTAAATTCAAACCTCCTTCCTGATCTGTATTCGGATCTGCTTAATAACTGGAACCTAATCTGACTGAAAACAGTGTAAAGTAAGATCTAATCTCTAAAAAATATTATATTAGAGAATTAAAGCTACAGTGTGTAATAATTACAGGGATATAAAGTCAGAAATGTAATATATTATACATAACTATGTTATTTATCATCATCTACGAGCTCAGCCTCTTAA
>NW_015151808.1:132841-134374 GCF_000732505.1 Cyprinodon variegatus | reverse complement strand
CTATGTAAACAAACCTCATCACTTGAGAAGGTAGGTGATGCGGACGTCGTGGAAGACATTTTGTCCCGTAACGCTCGCCGTACTGTTGGGGGGGAGAAGCGGTGGGGGGGAGATGTTCATGGTGCTGCAGTCTGCAGTCTGACCGCTAGATGTCGCTGAAAATTACACACTGTAGCTTTAAAACAACCTTTCCAAAGTGTTCCAAAGAGGACATAAAAGGTCAAAATAAGAGGAGGTAACAACAGTCTAAATATAAAAAAACAAAACATAAAAAGTGAAAACAAATGTATAAATAAGTCTAAAAACATAAAAGACCAAACAAAAGAATGATCACTTTATATCCGCAAAAGACGTCTGCTTTCAATTTTAATTGTTACTGTGTCACATTTTCTAATAGCTGAGCTGCATTGAAAAAACGGGTGTCTATTTGTTCGTCCTAATTCAAAAGGCTTAATTATGCCCAATGTTTAAACATATTTGATCGATAAGTTGTTAATTATTACAGAACAAGTTTTTATATAAGCTGTAGATATTAGAGAAGTTTTACATTTTGTAAGGCAACGTTCAAAAACTTCAAAACATGAGCCTGTCTGTGTGCGCTGACACACACAAACTCTGGAGGCTTAAAAACGCCATGGCGTTATGCATCTGTTCAAATACAGAAGCAGGAAAATATTAAATATTATCAAAATCATGTTAGAAGCCGGCATATGTCTGTCTGTCTGTCTGTCTGTTCAATGTCTAAATGTCTGTCTGGGGTATAAAATATCTGTCCTATTATGTTTCAGTATGGTGTAACAGAAAGGTGTGAGAATTAAACAGCAGATAATTAGATTATAGTTATGGTAAAACATAGATTAATATGGCAATAAACATAAAATCCCATGGAGAACTGGATTGTCTCTATGCATCCAAGTCCGGATATATGATAACAAAGCTATGCAGGAAATGTGTTGCTTAGAGTGCAATTTCTGCACGTTGTTATGATTTGGATTCGTTTTGAGTAATTCATTAATGTGTGGGACCAAATTCATCAGAAAATACTACAAGACAAACAATGACAAAAATTTCTTAAAATAAAATACAAATAATATGCAAAAGAAATACGATCTGGTCTAGACAATTTCTATTACCAAGTGTTTGGTTTTAGTTATATTTTGTTTGTGTTATAATGCAAAAGCTGTCAAAGTTTCTGTGATTTTTGGAAGTGAACCTTGGAAAGAAAAGCTGAAAATATAAGCAAACTATTGATCTTCTTGTTCAAAACCTAAAAAATATGGGTAATTTTTGTCATGATTAGCTTAAGAGACTTAACCCACATGCAGAACACCACTGGAAGCAGAGTAAAAGTTTAACAGAGTTTATTGAAGGTTTTCACACAAACTACATGAACTGGTTCAGGCACTGGTCCGGGACTGGATTCACTGATGTCTGCAGAGACGGATAGTTTGATTAGCCAGGCAGTCAGATGGTTTGTTGAATTTAGATTATTCAGAATATACCTTGAAGCGGTACAGACTGATCTTCGTGAGA
>NW_015151808.1:129148-130293 GCF_000732505.1 Cyprinodon variegatus | reverse complement strand
TTGCTAGGCTGCTATTAGCCGTAGCTTTAGGCTAGGCTGCTATTAGCCGTAGCTTAGGCTAGGCTGCTTTTAGCTTAGCAGGCAGTAATCGAACATATATTTACAGCTAGCATCTCTTCTTTGAGTTCGTCTTGTTTGTTGCAGAGTCGCCATCGCGTCCAAGAGGAGTTTTACCCCAAAATCCCACATAGGCTACTGAGAAGCGCAGGATCCAACAAAAAATAAAGGCTTGAATATATGTTTTTTTAAAAATATGGGTTTGAGGGACGCCTCTATTCCAAAATAATAAATAATAGACCTTAAGAATAAAATAACTAAAGAGTATAGAGAAGATCCTAAAAGGGATGAAAAGTTTGTGTCAGATTGATCCAAGTAATTTAAAATACTTGTAGGAGTGGAAGTTAGAGTATGAAATAGATGGTGTGTGGAAGTAGCAAAAATAGATAAATAAATAAATAAAGAAAGAAAGAAATAGATAGATAAATAAATAGATAAGCTCCAAATGGCGAGGTGTAGGTATGATACATGCACAAAGTAGATACGATGAAAACCTAAATAAATAGATCTAATGTTGTGTTTGTCCGTCTTTTAATGTTATGTGTTTCTGTCTTTAAAGTTCTGTTTGTGGGTTTTTTAAGTTGTTTGTGTGTCCAAAAGCTAATGAAACATAGTTTAGAGGGAGACAGCTTGAATTTGCAGCAGCGGAGGAGTATGTCAGGTGAATCAGTGACTGCAGCATTGATCTATCTAACGGCTTTCCTAATGCGACTGCATGGTCTCCAAAACTATTAGGTTCGGAACCGAAAATAAATAAATAAAAGAATAAATAAATAACCCACCAGAAAATTATTTTAGTCATGCAAGCTACATACAGGGAATAAAAAAAATTTGAGAGGTTAAATAAGTGGATTGTGCAAGTTAAACATGGAAAAAGCTATAAAGTGTAGTTTGGGCCATAATTGGGCTCAAGTGAGGAAACAATATACTGGGAGCGGAGGAAATCCAGCTGAAATTTTGCCTCCAGGGCATGGGGACCTAGAAAGACAGGTTTATGCGGTCTGTGAGGCAGCCCAACATGTGTGGAGACAACCTCCCGTTCTTACTAAATCTCCGTCCAGAAATTAGAGGTCATTTGGAAAAACATT
>NW_015151808.1:123992-125967 GCF_000732505.1 Cyprinodon variegatus | reverse complement strand
GGGAGTTATTATTTTACAAAAACGTAAAAAGATACAGGGAGAGTGAAGAACTGCAACAGCAAGTGAGCATAAGCCAGTAACTACAAGACAAATAATGTATTTTTTGGAATTGTGCAATTACTATAGAACTTAGATTCCACATTATGCAGAAAGAACTCGGCTCCTTTTAAACCTAATTTATGACACACTAATGCCATGTCAGACACAATTCACTGGGCTCAGGAAACAGAACGACTACACAGAGCTTAGAGCAGAGCTTATCTCACTGTTATCCAAACAGTTGCCTGTTTAACCTCTGTGTTGTTACAGTCTCATGGTGATAAGCTTAAACCTATAGTGTCTTACTCTAAGGGTTAAACATTAGAATGGAAACATTAGTTGCCCCATATTCTTATTTTTTTTTTCTCTTTATTATATTGTGTAGTAGGGCTGGGCGATATAGAAAAAAAGCTTATCGANAATATTAGTGCGCATGCCCAACATTTCGTCGCTTATTTTTGCTTTGGCACCACAGCGCCACTTACAGGCCTGGCAAACATTTTGCAGCGTTTTCATGCATTCGTGTGGACGCTCACATTTATTTTACGTCTCCGTCTTTACGGCAAACGTTTTGGAAAATATTAGCGTTTCGTGTTCGTTTTGACTTCGTGTGGACGGGGCCTTAGAAAGTCCACGTCAATTTCTGACAATTTACGGGAGTTTTCGGCGAAGCCTGCAAATTGCCGTAAACTGCCGCTAACCTGAAGTTCCACGACAATCTACAGTGCCGCATATTGACGAAAATCCCACTTTTCATGCAGTGTTAGGGTTAGTATTGAGACTCCTCTTTTGCGCCCAGATTTGTGAGAAGCATAGTATATTTTATCTACCCAAGATTTTAACTTTTCATGTTCTGCATCAGACAGATGCATTTCTTGAAGGAAGGAAATGTGGCAGTTGAATTGTTTTAGCTGATGCAATATTTTCTTTCTCTTAATTGGACTATGAAGCCCTTTGACGTTATAACTTACAATTCTCAGTTCACCGATTGTTCTAAAAATTTTAGTTTATTTTTTAAAACTATCGGTCTCATAAGCATGATGGGAAGCATAGATGTGTACAGTGGAACATGGCACCAGTTGGGAAAAAATAAAAAATAAGATAAATAAAAAAATAAATAAATAAATAAATAAATAAAGAACAAAACAAAAAAATACCTTGTTGTTTGAAACATAGCACAAATCCCCGGGGAACAAGGGGGTCATAACCTGAACACTGAGAACAAACCTATTTAGGATAAATAATGACATAGCCATTATTTAAGGGGAAACTCGTTCCTAGCCACCTGGATAGCAGCAACAGAGCACAACCTAGGTCCAATTCGGTTGTGCCTTAAGTTCGGCAAGACAAAATCTGAAATAAAAATTAGATTTGTTTAACACAGCAAGAGCAATGCCCAAGACTCCTGCAGATCAATAAGTAAAACAGTTTTTTGCTATAATTTTTCTTTCTTTTTTTTTTTGTAACTTATGGCGAATAGACAATTAGACACCTAAAACAACTATGAGTATGGCAAACGAATAGCTACCACTCACAGACCTTGTATATTAGTTTTTACTACTATATTTTCCAACTGTATTTTCCAAGTATTTTGCGGAGTATCCGTAGATGGAATTAATCATTTGCTGCAGATCGCTCTTCCGTTAGGATCCACTTGACATAGTCCATAGCCTTCCGGTGATCCACAAACTCTCTACTGTTGCCATTATGAGTTATTCGTAGTCCAGCTGGGAAGAGAAGACCATAGCGAATGTCCTTTCGTCCTCGTAGGGCACTCCGCACTTCTGAAAATTCAGCTCTCGCCTTAGCAACATTGGTAGTGTAGTCTGGAAAGATTGAGACCTGCTGGCCATTGTAAAGTAACAATGCTTTGTCTCGAGCCTTTCGTAGTATCTCCACGGCATCCTCATCATAATGCATCTTAGCAATTATTACC
>NW_015151808.1:121190-122325 GCF_000732505.1 Cyprinodon variegatus | reverse complement strand
TAAGCAAAAAGTCTTTAGATTACTGAGAGTCTTCACCAGAAAATTACAATTTACTTTTTTGTTGGAAAAAAAATACCTTTTCCATAAAAATAGATATTTATGTTTCTACCAAAAAAAGTTTCAAGCACGTTTGAATTTCTTTCCAATAGAAGGCTAATTTAGGTTAATTATATGGCAGTATATATATATATATATATATATATATCATATAGCAGACCCCCTGCCAATGTTCCTCTGATGCATCTTTTTCATATTTCCGCTTTATATACAGCATTTTACTTTCATCTACTATAAAGAGAGTGTTATATATCATAGCGATTATTCTCTAGTTTAATAAACCATGTGCTTAATTTAGATTTTAAAAGAAGGCTTATGGCGGTTTGAAGAAACAGCATCATCTTACTTGACTATGTCTATAGAAATCCTTGATGCCCAAATGGTTCAAACAGCCAATGTAGTTATAATTTTAGTCAGACGGTGGCACCAAAACATAGTTTGAGAGAAATGAGGAGTGTTTCCCAGGGTGAATATTTGATCTCACAGGGATAAAAAGAATCCAAAATCCACATAAACCAGAGCTACTGCACTGCATAAAGAACACAGATCAACGCTTGCTTGTTAACGAGGTCCAAGCATCTCACTTTAACAAATACGGAAACCTATGAAGACAAACGCTGTTGGTAATGTTGACAGTCAGACTATGTTTGATGACATTCACCCATAGTTTGTTGCTTTTTATATGTCACATACTCATGTCTTTTCTGCAGGTGTACTACTGTAAATGATGTCCAGGCCGAAGCATTGCTTAGCTGTACTCAATTTTTCCTGTCAGTAAAATTATTCTTTAATGATTTTATTCAATGATCTGACCCACATAGGGAAAACCACTCAGAAGAACCAGGGGAAGGTTAAACAAGTTTATTGACAACTAGTAGAGGTGGGTCAAGTGGTGCTCTGAACGCTGGCGAACCGGGACTGAAAAGTGAAGGGGAAGTTTCTCTGTTTAGTTCAGGCTTAGTGGGAAATTTGAGCTTCAATTTGCAAAAGGTAGTAAAGGCAACAGGACTCACATTTCCAGAAAAGGTGTCTTTCTCCGAATCCAGTCGGTGTGGGTTGTTCCAGAAATTGGTCAGCT
>NW_015151808.1:115255-120957 GCF_000732505.1 Cyprinodon variegatus | reverse complement strand
TGGCGTCGAGGTAGTGGCAGTCAGCAGCTTAAGAGTCCTCCTGTAATGAGGCAACCATCCGCAGGTGTGTGAAAGGGCCAACGAGAACCAGGCGCCACCTGGTGGTGGAGGGAGAAATCACAAAAACACAACCCACACAAACTGGATTCCTAGCAAATGTCTTTTATTTCACCTTGCCTGCCCCCCCCCCCCCCCCTTCCTGATGCATAAAAATAAACATTTCAGACCACAAAAAGACTATAAAATGTGTCATAAGTACTACTTGATGCCGCTGTAATAACTAAGTAAAATGACTACTAATGTGAGGGGGATTATAGCAGAAAATGAAGGCTATATTTGACTTCAGACAGGCTGCTTTCAGATGTATACCTCCTGAGTAATGCAGTAATGTTTCCATAGGGAGGGTTCAAACTTACGCAAACACTGAGCCGATTGATGGTTCTCTTTACAGTTGGTTCTATAACCGAAGTACTGCTTTCTGCCAAAGCAAAGGTTGCTGTTAGGAACCAAATGAGAGCAGTTTGGTGACGTACTTGTTCCCAAGGTTAAAGGATAGCAGATTTATAAAGTTGGGTTATCTAAGAGAGTTTCCTTTTCTCTGATTGTGTGTGGAAGTAAAACAAACTAAAGATAGCACACAGTGTTAAAGTTCTTTACGTATTTGTGCTGTTCAGAATAAAGCAACATTTTCTAGTATAACTTTGCTCTCCTTTGTGATCCAGCTGGCTGTTTTAGAAGATGAGTGAAAAATGTGCTCACTGTCAGTGTCTGGATGTTTATTGGTTGATAAGAAAGTGAGATGAAAATCCGGATTACATCGTCTGCTTATTAACTTTTCTCTTCAGCTTTGCAATAATCTATAATATCGTCACCTGTAAATGTTTATGCAGTTTGCTTTTTTTTTTTTGCCGTTGTAAGTTTTATATCACACAATAAAAAGATAACTCAGGAACATGGAGTGATGCAATTGATTGTTTTTATTTATTTTTGCTCAATGTTTCATTTTTCTTTTTCAGGTCTCATTTTTAAAGAAAGTTTCACTGCTGTTTCCAAAACAGTAGTACAGACACTTTGGTTAAACAGTAACATGTTATGAATAAACCTTGAGAAAGAATCTGGTTTGTTATTGGAAGAAGCATTTCTGCCTAAAAACACCCTCATGCAGGGGAATAGTGTGGCCTTGAAAGTGAAAGAGGCTGAGTGAAAACTTTTATAGTGAGTAATTAGCATAAATTAATATATGAAATAAGAGAAACTAAATTTTCCGACCACAAGAGTAAGATCATATAAATATATTTTTGTTAGAAGTGACAGTATTCGGTTCTACACTATGTCAACAATTATTAGACAAGTTGTAGTTCTGCAAATTAATTTTATTTGTAAGCTACAGTGCTCTTGATCAATAAAAAAAAAATCCATGTTTAAGAAAGATAAAGTGGGGTTTGGCTTTCTTAGGAGAATATATATGCCTGCAATGTTGTTTAGCAACTATTATTTTTAAAAGTAAAAAAACAACACAAAAACATTTTTTGTCATTAAAAAGTAAATCACCCTCATCTTTTCAATGACAGTGTCTCTTTATTCATAGAGTCTGTCAGTTTCTTGATCTACTAAAGATGAAGTTTTTGTTCAGCTGCTATCACAGCTTCCAACAGAGGTGAGATGGATTGTTTTTCTTTACCAAACCTCTCCTGTTTAGGGTGATTAAAGTCAAAAGCCAAACGAATGTGTCAGGTCTAAGCACCTAAAACATCATACATACATACAGGGAGAGAAAGAAGAGACAATTAATTTAGTTGTACTCGCGAGGAGAGTAGGAAGAGACTGCGGAGTTTACAAATCTCCACCCCCACTCTGCGGTCCTAGCGTTCTCCTCACTATTTATTGAAATCAGAGGTCCGTGGTTAAAACAGCTGATACTGCACCAGGGAGGGGAAACAAGATAAGGAATTCAGACTTGCAGTCTCAGTAAACATGTCCTCTAAATCTCAGGGTTCAGTCAAATTTTAGGCTGTTGAATCTGTCCACCAAAGTTCCCCAGGTCGAGTGCTGCTCGTAAATCAACCACAACCTCCCCAAAAGCAAGTCCACAAATCACAGTATACTTCAGAAAAGATGGCTATGAACACGTGCACATAGCACACAGCTTTATGCGTTATAACACTACACAGATACATTTATATATGATTATTCTAACAGAATGGCAGCAAAATCCCCTCTAACTTCCAGCCACTGGCTTTTTTCTAGGCGTGCATATTTTTTTACTCAGACTCCATCCTTTCACTGAATTACAGGGTCTGACCAGGAGATGATGCTTCTCCCCTTAAATCTTGATGTCCACAAATCATGACAGAAATAATTTGTCATTATGATGTTTAAAAAGGAATTGTTGGGGACCAGCCAAGGGCCCATCAGGAAAGTGGGGACATTTTGAATGGCTGCTTCTGTAGGTCAGGGGAGGGAGGGGGCCACGACATGATTCTATTCATGATTCTATTCTTTGTATTCTATTCATTATCTATACAGCGCCAATACCCAATGCATGTCATCCCAAGGCACTTTACAGAGACAATTTAACCAGATTATGCAAGTTTTCCATCTAAGGAAAACCAGTTGATTGCATCCACTCATTGACTCAAAGACAATCGCCCACACCAAGCATGAAATTAGCGACAGTGGAGAGGAAAATTTCCCTTTGAACAGGAAGAAACCTCCAGCAGAACCAGGCTCAGTGTGAGCGGCCATCTGCTGAGGCCGACTGGGGTTCAAGGAGACAGAAGCAGACATAGAAAAAGCAGCTGTAAAAGGCGGCCCCGTCCAGGAAACACACAGCCAGGCAGAAGAGCTCCGAGGCAGCTCCCATGTCAGAGGATGAAGAGAGCACATCCAGTTAGTCACAGTCAGAGAAATCTTACATAGAAAGGCAGTCCAAGCTCAATTCTTTTAATGATTCCTTGATCGTTATGCGTTTACCAGCCACTAGTAATGGGATGCATGTGATGGAGCATTGCCCTGCAGAAAAATAATTCTGCACTCAGGATGCAAACTGGAGCTCTGTGACCATTACTGATTCAGCCACAGTCTCCTCCATCAGTTGCTCTGAGTTACTCCCATCTCATCAGTCCAAACATCCCCTGTCTTCAGATATTTCTCAGCCCAGTCTGGACTTTTCATTTTCTGTGTTGTTCAATGGTGGCCGTCTTTCAGGCTTCCTTATCTTTGCCATGTATCTGAACATTACTCACCTAGTATCACTGAGCACTCCAGGTAGGTTGCATTTCTGAAATATGACAGCAGTTGTTGTTAAGGGGCTTCTGGTAGTTTCATTGTTGATTCTTATCAAGTGTTTGGAAGTTAATTTGCATCATCTTCTAAACCCTAATCACACCCCATGAGCTTTCTAGAGTGCTGAATCCCTGACAGTGTTTAGACTTTTCAGAGTCACTTAAATATCTTTTCTAATTTTTAGGCCTGAAACTATTAAACTATTAATTAGATTAATCGATTGTTGAAATAATTGTCAACTATTGAAGTAATTGATTAATTGCTAACCGGAGTATAGGGATTCTAAAACAGGCCTTTAGCTGACAGAGCGACCCACTTAGAGCAGTCATTGTATCAAAACTGTAGAATAAAATTGTACATTTTTTGCACTTAAGATTAAAATGTTTTTTGTTTGTCAAGCTGCTCTATCCAGAACATTTTAGTTCCACCTTATTTAATTTCGTTAAAAAATCTTAAAGGAAAATTTTGTTACCAAATTATTAATCGAAAAAATAATCCACAGATAAATCGATTTGCAAAATAATTGTTGTAGCCCTACTAATTTTACATTTGTTCAAGCAAATCATTTAATATATTTATTGATCACACCAGTAGGGATGGTAAATATGTTATTTAATTGGATTATATTCAGACTATTATATATTATTTGTAAACACAGATCAAAGTGTGAATCGAGCTCAATTCACGCTTAAACAGATAGTTCTGCAAATATACAGAATTACCAAAATGTCCAATTAAAAATATTGGGGTTTATTAATAAACAATAATTCAGCTCCAAGTCAAAAACATTTCAGTTAAAAACTCTTGACTAAATAAGTGAAACTCAACTAAATTAAGCTCCTGTGTACGAAGAAGAAAGAAAAGCATGGTTGATAACTATAATAAATAAAATGATACAATGATATCATCATGAATTTTATGCTTGGACTGCATGTTCTGGAGTGTCCTGTGATACTGATTTGGAGAGAGAGGTGGTTGTAGTAATTGGAGAGAAAAAAGGGCATCCTCAGTTATAAATAAGCAGAGTCTGAATAAAGGAAATCATCGACCACCAAAGGTCTGGATACATTTTTAATTATAATCTGTTACTTTAATTTAACGCTGAAAAAAAAAAAGAATATTTTTCTATTATAAAATCTAGATAAAATCTAACAACAATTGTTCAGTTTGACAAAAAGACAATTTCCTGACTCTCATATTTTAGAAAACACTTGAACTGACCATTGTTGGGGTTTGTTTGTTTTTTTGTTTTGTACGGCTAAATGAGACAGTGTGCTTTAGGCCCCCCTCACTGGAAAAAAGATCTAGATATAAGTAAACATTTCTTAAATTAAGTGTATTTACCCTTAATTTGAGTAGATAAAAGAGACAGTTTGCCAATGGAATGAGTATTTTTACTTTTAAAATAAGATAATTAGACAAGATGCTCTTAAAATAAATTAATGCAATTGTGTTTTCTTATTTTAAGTGTAAATTGTCTTGTTCCATTGGCAAAATGTCTATTTTATCTCCCCAATCCAAGAACAGATGCACTTATTTATAAAGAAAAAAATGACTTATCTAGATTTCGATTTTTTCCAGTGCTGCAAGGCTTTAAACCTGGGTTTGAATGGAGACGAAGCCATTCTCAAGCCATTCCAGGCTCATTCGTATGCTTATATATGTCCCAAAACTAAGACACTTTGATTAAATGATTGGTTGCAAACTATTGGTACTTCAACAGAGCAGGAAGCAGATTTCTCATCTCGATCAAAATATTTATTTTATACCAAGAGGCTTAAAAGTTTCATCAAATCCAGTGAAAACGTCCAAGAGCGCCTCTCACAACTTAAAAAGAAACTTTTCATCTCAGGCCCGGATGAAGAGATGCTGAGTTTGGAAGCAGAGAACAAACATAGTTCATATAAACCATGTATGATCCGAATTATGTCTGTTACAAAAATCCACAACAAAACATGAGCATATGCTGGCTGAAGGATGATGAGAATGTCATATTAAATTAAGCGTTCATTTCCACGTTTTGTTATTGAATTTAATAATAATATAGCGCATGCTCTCCTTGAGCTCCGAGGAAGCTGGAGTGGAGACAGACGGGAGGAAAAGAGGAGGTTGAAGGCTTTGCTTTGTGCAGGAGGTCTGGAGCTCAGCGGAAACGGAGGATGTGGGATCTCGGGTTTAGACACTGTTGTCAGACAACATGCGATAATTTATAAATGTTTTTAATCAGGTTGGGTCCGGATTAGCGAGCAGGTGGGTCCAGATCCGGACCACGGTCCACTAATCTGTGACCTCTGCTCTACGCCAATGAACATGGTTTCCATCAAACATTAGTCCTTTATTTCCAATTTATATCAGTTTATGGCACCAATACCTGTTTACAGTGTGATGGAGAATAGAGGTAGAGGGAGCTAAAAATT
>NW_015151808.1:107420-114491 GCF_000732505.1 Cyprinodon variegatus | reverse complement strand
ATTTATTGAACAGGATGGAAGAATTTCATATTTAAAGAACTTTCAGAAGTTTGAATTCTGAATACGACCAGACTTCTCCTTTAAACTATTTATCAGAATACCGGAGGAAACAGGCTAAAAGCTGGTTATATAAAAAAGGTTAGGTAGATGTAATGGAGATTGTTGTGCACCCCCGATAAATGAAAATGTTGCAAATACTTATTTAACATCCAAGTTTCTGTTAAAATTAGAATCAAAATCCCTTACGTTTTCAAAATAGCCCATATTTGTGGCAATGCCTGTTTCTATAAGGAGTTTATGACATTACTCTATACCGTTAATTACTTTCTGTACATTTTGAAATGGTTTAATATTGTCCAATATCAATGTTTATATAAGAACGCCTACTGTATTAAATATCTTACTAAAGTTGTTCCATAAAGTTTTTTTGACTGCCAAAAAGAAAAAGTCTGTAAACTATTAGTGGTCTGCAGACTATAGAGCTGGACATGACAGCAACAATAAGATATTCCTTCAAAAGCTCTTTAATTAAGTGATGCGTCATAAAACTTTACAAGCTGAAACAGTCGTACGACAAGATCTCCCACTTTGAACAACGACACAAATACAACAAAACAACGATAATGAGTAGTTATACAGTTAGCAGAAATGGATCAATGGTTACATTTAAAAAAAAGATTTGCACCACAAATATAAATCATTCAGTGACACCATAATGCATAAAAATATTTCAAACGGAGCACCGAACCGCTGTTCATATGTTCCCATTTCAGTTACTTCTAGAGTTATAAACACAGATCCCAGCTGTGGAGGAAAAGGCTGCAGGGATTGGATGAAATGATATGAAGAAATTATTCATTGCATTTTTATGGTATGTTGCGCTGATTTTGGGTTGCACCATGTTAAAACACATCAACCGCGTGTAATTAAAGTAATGCACATTAAAAGACTACATGTTGACAGTATTTCTAATTCATATTAATAGGAAGCAGGAGGACAAAAGTCTGTAAACAACACGGATGAAAATAATGGATAAACCACCTCAGGCTTAACAGCATGTATTTAATCACAGTCCATTCATAGTAAAAGTCAGTAATAAGTTAAAGTTTGATGCTGTAATAATTGATTGCTCATGATTAATAGTTAAAAATATTAAACTTTTACCTTTCTGTGGATCCATTTAAAAATCCATTTTCATCCTAACTACATAAAAAAATATAAGGACGAATCTAACTTCAAAAATGATTTGATTATAATTTGAAAAACATAAAGTTTGATCCATATATATATATTACTATTTCATATTTGAAGCATGTCGATGGCATGTCTGATCCACCCCCGCTAAGGTGGACAAGACCAGCAGAAGAGTACGAGTATTATTAGTTCATATTTAAATCATTTCAATGGACTTATTATTGTGCCAATTAACTATTTTTATATATTTTAAGTTTTTTTTTTCCAAAATTGTTGGAACTGGTCTTGATTTAAAAAATGGTTTACTGTAGAATCTAGGTTTTTTTCTCTATACCCAACTCTGCAAAATGTCAGAATCATCTACTGTAATTAAACAGTGACTGCTTACAATCTATCTCTAAATTTCCACCCTCTAAAATCTAATTCTTTAAGGATTTAAACAATATATCTCTCAGTTAAACTGTATTGAATAAGCAAACTTGGTTCATCTGATAGTTTTTTTTAAGGAAAAAACTTTCCTAAACCTTGAGTAAAACACCAGTCCAACTCGGTAGGTTTTTGATGTGCTTATTTCTAAACAAACTCTCTTAGACATGAATCACAGTTCCATTTTTGTAAAAGCTTACAACACATTTGGGAAATACAGTAGCCCATGATAAAGACCAATGTAATGTTTAACAGTTAAAGTCTAGTTAGATCACTAGAAATCAGAAAAATAATGAGGTGGATATATAAAGTGTCAAATTAGTGAAGCCTCGTCTGGGATGCTGGTGAAGATTCTCAGCCATCCAGGTCATATTCATTCCAAAAAAGTAAAAAAAACAATCCACTGGACTTTGTTTCCTAGTTTGAAGACGTTTAGCTTCCCATCAAAGAAGCTTTTTCAATTAAAAAAGTCAGGAATAGCGTTGAGTGAGGTTTTATCCAGTAGCCCATCAAAGCCTTGTTTTTGTTTAGAAAACATGCAAATTGAAGCGGACAAACAGGTCCACCCCTTTGGAATGAGGGGTGCTTGGCTCCTTTGTTAGCCTGCAATGCCCCATACCTGTCTATGTCTCTGAAAGGGGGGTTAAATTCCCTTTAATGACAGCACTCAATGCTATTCTGACATTTTGAATTAAAAAAAGCTTCCTGGATGGGAAGCGAAACGTCTTCAAACCTGGTAGGGGATGTTAACAGTTTAACACCTGGTCTGGAAATAAGAGCAGAAATAATTTGATCTAGACGCTTTAGGGAAAACCTTTATCCTATAGACCTTCAGACTAATCAAAATAAGATAGACAGGGGTTTTCATGTTTTGGAACCTGAAAACTTTAATGGACAGTTCCAAAGATGTGATCTACAAATTCATTTGATCACAGTAGAACTTTGATCCTTATACAGTTCCATAAGTTTCATGTCAGGTTATTACTGGGTTTGTCTTTTCTGGTTATGGAGGTCCAGTGTTCTGCAGAATAAAGATGTTTCTCTGCTTTAACAAACCTGAATGTGGGATCTTGCATGTTGAGGAGGCATTTTCAGTCATTTAATTCAGGTGTGGAAGCAAAGACACATCTAGACTATTAAGGACACTGGATAACGAGCACAAGAATTGAGCAACGCTGAGTTACTAACATTGTAGTTAAACCAAGATGGACTTAATGGCAAAAAAAAAGTGTTGATAAGTAGTCACATTAAGCACAAAATACCCCCAAAATAAAACTAATATTTATTTATAATCTGTACAGGAATATGACCGAAAGTTATTTGTGATTGTCTTCTGTTTGCCTATAAATGCCTCACATATAACATCATGCCTAGTTATCATGCCTATGGTAATAAAAACAGCATTGACCACACAAATGTTAGATAGCTTCAAATCATGGAAGGGGTGCTGTGGTAGCCAGCAACTCCCAAATGGAGTGTGCTCAGATGCTCAGTTGCATTGAGATCATGTGAATTTGGAGGCCAAGTTAACACTTAACATTCGTTGTCGAAGTCATTCGGAAATAATGTTTATATAAAAGTGTGAACAAGCTTTGTGTAGGTAGGTGGTACATGTCAAAGTGAGACACAAAGGATCCTCAGAGGGAACATTACCCTTTGACACATTGAGTTCTTTGTCTAATAAAGTGTATTTCCCACTGAAATTAGATTATTGACCCATGTCTTTTAAACATGGGTCCACCAGCTGACAAGCATTTAGCTCCCTTCCCATTGGCAATAAAAAGCTTGGTCTATACTTATGGAAGAAAAACAGTCTCATTGGAATCTGCCTTTTTTTTAACACCGAACTTTAAACACTGAATTTTTTTAACACCGAATTTTAAACACAGAATTTTTTTAGACAATGAATTCCTTACACTCAATTTTTATCTGGTAAAAATTCACCAGAAAAAAATTCAGCTGCAAAAAATTTAGCTGCAAATGTGTTGACCTTTTGGTTAACTCAAGCCAAATCGATCTACACTCGATAGAGTCGAGCAGCTCCAGAAGAAGCGGCCGGCGGCAAACCGGTCGCTGGCCGACATGAAGATGAAAAAACTTTGCCGCCGGCCGCTTCTTCCGGATCAAACCAAGAGCCTTGGCAGACAGGGGTGCCGTACTAGCTGTGATCGGCTCAGTTGTTTAATCCGGTCTGATAGGAGGAAAAACTCTAATAGCTGTCTGTTAGTAGCTGACTGACGTTTTGTAATTCTGTCTCTTTAACAAAAAAGAAAAAAATTCCTCATTCAGCCGGGAACAGCTCTGAGCCCAGCCGTTGTGTCACGTGACCAAATGAGCTAATTTCAATGGCTAGAAGCTGCTCGACTCTATCGAGTGTAGATTGCTTTGGCTTGAGTTCACCAAAAGGTCAACACTTTTTTGGCTGAATTTTTACCGCTGAATTTTTTTTCTGGTGAATTTTTACCAGATAAAAATTGAGTGTAAGGAATTCAAAAAAATTCTGTGTTAAAAAATTCAGTGTTTAAAATTTGGTGTTAAAAAAATTCAGTGTTTAAAATTTGGTGTTAAAAAAATTCAGTGTTTAAAATTCGGTGTTAAAAAAATTCAGTGTTTAAAATTCGGTGTTAAAAAAATTCAGTGTTTAAAATTCTGTGTTAAAAAAATTCAGTGTTTAAAATTTGGTGTTGAAAAAATTCAGTGTTTAAAATTCGGTGTTAAAAAAAGTCAGATTCAATACTCATTGGTAAGCTGCATGAACTATCCCCCCAACTCTGCATATCTCCTGACACCATCACGCTGGGTTAGCGTTGATGTTGTCACCAGTGCGACATAAATCAGGAAGGTAAACAATGGAGAGCAACATGGAAGGAAGCCAAGGTGTAGTCAGTGTGTTTTATAGTTTTGCTCTTTTATCTGTTCGAATCTCTCCCTCACCAGCGCTGCGACATGTTTATTTAATAAGCTGTTTCGGCTTGTTTGGATCAAACACGACTGGCTCTATTGCGTTCAAAGATATCACATCATTTAGCGGGTCAACCCGGTTCTGGTGTTCTCACAGCATGCCGGTCAGAGCCAAGGTGAGTCTCTTGACCCGGGACAGTGAGTTTTTCCCACTGCCACTAGATGCCAGTTGTTCCCGGGATGAAACAGGTTTTTTGGTACTAGAATAACTTGGATTGGACCACAAGAAACAGACTCGTAGTCCTAAAACATCCCAAAGAGGTTTCAGAGACAGTCACCTAACCATATTTATTTGGCCCAATCCAACTTGTTCAAATCCTTATGTGTTCCGCTGCCTCTGAGAAATCAACTTATGGGAAACAGTTCTCTTGATCCTTAATGAAAACTACCCACTATATGGTCCACCACTGGCAAATATGTTAACCAGGTTTAATTATAGTAATCATAATTAGGGCTGAAGGATTTTGCCAAAAATCATAACTTCAATGATTTTTAACCAATATTGCATTAGTGATTTCATTTAGATTTTGCACTATTTACAGACATGTAGATGTATCACTCCAGCTTTTTTTTTCATTTCATTGAAAGTTTGCTTGTCCAGATTTCGTTGTTGGACTTTACTGTAACAATTTTTTGGAAAGTTCTTACTTCTACTTGCATGCATAGACCTGTGGCTCGCTGGATGTTTCCCTTTCATTTTTGTAGCAGCAAACCAGATATAAACACATTCCAGCCACCTAAAGAGTGGGAAAGAGAAAATAATAGATTTCTTAAACTTGTTCATTTTAATGTGACCAAAATTGTGTGCATCTGCAATTTGACAATTGTATTTTGTTAATTTGCCATTATATTGCAAATGTGATTAATTTCCCTTTGTTATAATGACACGTCTGAATGGTTCCAATCTTTCTGATTATTATAAAAATTTCTCACCTACTTTATTGTTGTGGTTGCAAATTATTTCTTTTTTTATTTCAAGTAGAGTTACTCCTCTTAAAGATTAATGTCATCTTCATAAAGAACCTTCTGCAGGACTGTGACATGTTTTAGCATGAAGAGTGTTTTAGCCTCCCTTCTATCTTTAAATTGGTGAAAGTGGAGGTGAAACTGTTTTGTAACTTTACCAGGTTGTCCAGTAAGGCCCCTGGTGGACTCATTTGATCACTACATTGTGAAGATGATCAAATTTGTCCAAAGTGTAAAGGAATAAGAGAGAGTGTAGGTGACCTGAAAGCTTAGTTAATCACCACACGGTTCCAATGTTAAAATGTTAAGTGTTTCTATTTCTTCTTTGTCCATTCTGGGTTTTTTTGGCGAATGTCATATTGTTCTTATGAGACCATCAACAGACGAGGCGAAAAACAACGCAGGTTGTCTGTTTATGTCAAATGACCAACAAGGCAAACCTGCATTGATTTGTTGCCATCATAATTGTAATTTAAAAAGCTTCAGTGACCGCTGTGACCGCTGTTTGTGTGTCTCTTCTGATAGAAGAAATGCTGAACTTGGTTCTGGAGGCGCTCAAAGATGCTGTAACTCTGCTCCTGCTCTTTGTGGGGATTTTTCCTATCTTGACTGTTTATGTGATGGACATGCTTTTGCTCTTCTCCTTGGTTGCCACGGTGCCGAGCACTCGCTGACTGGTGGTAGGTTGCAGCTGTGAGAGACGTAACAAAACATAACACCGTTAATAGGATTAATGACCAGATTAGGGATAAATGATGCAAAGGTTCGGCGCCATCTTGAGATGACTTACGTGTCATGCAGGTGACTTTAGGTGTTTCCCATCTGCCGTTGGAGCCGCAGCGAATAGTTGGAGTGTGTCTCTGGATGAAGCCCTTTTTACAGTGATATCTGACCAGGGAGTTGATCTCATAACGAGCTTTCTTTGCTCCAAACACCTCAGCATGCTTCACCACAGGGGGCTGGTTACAAGCCACTGGAGATCAAGAAACGAAAGAAACAAACTGTCATTACGGCATGCTTAAATTCCCCAATTCTGTCATCAACGACAGACATCTCAACAATAACACAGAACAAAACTAATCGTATTGACAGGGTTTCTAAGGAATCCTTATCAGTTGTACCCATTTGCTTAAAGGTAATGAAATAGCAATGCCTGAGGCCTGTGTTGCAGAGGCATCGAAGGACAGGATGACTCCCCACAGAGGCCGAGTGCCTGAGTGAGCTGGATTTATACGCCAGCGTGGGGCTCTGATAAGGTAAGCCTGTACCAGCACGTACCGTTTGAAACGCATGGTAAAACACTAATGCAAAACTCACAGTTTAACCCAAGAGGGCAGCAATAAGATGCTTTAGAAACAAATATTACGACTAAGAACTCTCACAGCAAAACGTGCCCAGATTATATGAAGGTGCAGTTCAACCTAAAGTATTTGTAAACACTCTATGAATACAAAAAGGACAATACATTTTGTCTAAGTCCAAGCATTTTCAGTGAGCTCTAAGTGCCACAACTTCATATGAGCC
>NW_015151808.1:103011-106311 GCF_000732505.1 Cyprinodon variegatus | reverse complement strand
AAATGGTCGCCTACCTGTTCCCTTTTTGCAGGTGAAGGTCAGGTGATAATTGCAGGGCACATCGTTCCATTGTCCGCCTTCATGCCATATCATCACCACACAGTCCTCTCCAGACTGGAAGAAGCTGTCTGGCTGGTTTGGCCTCCAGTTATCATATTGCTGCAAAAAGAAATCATAAATAATAATTAAAAAAAAATGAACTCTGAACTCTTCTACTAAAGTTATTTGCTTTTTAAAGCAAAATATAGAATATATCACAGACCTCGATAGACCGTTTAAATGATTCACCTTTTTTATCGCGACATGTTTAGACTAAAAACAATCCTAATGTATCTCTTGGTATTATAACAGGCAAAGATAAAAGGAGACACTAAAGAAACGGTTTACTATACACTGGAAAAAAAATCTAAATCTAGATAAGTCATTATTTCATAAAATAAGTGCATTTGTTCTTGAATTTAAAAGGTAAAAGACATATTTTGCCAATGGAACAAGACAATTTACATTTAAAATAAGCAAACACAATTACATTGTCTTATTTCAAGTGGATTTTATCAAAATACCTTATTCTAAGAGTAAAATACTCATTCAATTGGCAAATAATCTCATTTACCTTCTCAAATTAAGGGTAAATTCATTTAATTTGAGAAATTTTTACTTTCATCTATACACTAATAGTGTATAGATGAAACAAACACACATTATGAAGCATTAGCACCATACAACACTTTGGGTAAATAAATTAAGGAAAAGACGTTCCATGACTTATTTTCCAACTCTGAGTCATTTCAAGCTTATTTTTGGAGAAACTGTTGAAAAAAAAAAAAGAAATGCAGCTTCTGCAACTCTAAAGTTTTTCCTTATTCTGTCATAATGCTTTTTCCATGTTTTTATAGTGATAAAACACTGAGGGAGGAGGGGAAATAAAATGTAGACTTAGGGTTCATAAAGGAAAACAGTCAGTTGATTGATCCTCTGACATCATCTTCTCCAACATCTGCACAATCACATTAAATAAAGCTGCAAACTGGAGGCTGCCTTCTTAAAGCTGTCTTTATTTCCCTCACCAGTGACTGGATGTAATTCACAGAGAAACCACGTGGTTGTGCTGGTGAGCTGCCAAAAGAACAAGACTGGATGAACTAAAACCATATGCAGTACATTGTAAATATCCAAGCATAAGGGTTCCTGTAGTTTGTTTTAGATTGTGTTGTGACTGTGTTTACTCCCAGCAGCAGGAACAGAAAGAGAAGCAGCAGGTTTAAAATGTCTTTCCATATATTGTGCAAAGCTGCCATAAAACAATTGCATCAAATTTCAGGTTTTGTTTTTGCTGTGATCATATAATCTGGCTCACCTTTATGGAGTTAACTTTGTTCCATTATATTTGTAAGCAAAGAACATGTTTTATAAAATGAAATTAGACAAGAATATATATATAAAAACTAGACTAGCATTAATCCTTTTTGGTTAGTTTTGTCACTCTCAAAATATTCTTAGGTTACAAAGTTTTTGAAAGGTTTTTTTTTTTTTTTTGCACTTTACTGTCAACAATAATGGATGGAACAAATTCACCAGATACACTTATCTGGTGAATTTGTTCCTGGAAACAGCTGAGGGCTCCCAGCGCACACACAGCAGTAGCAACACATGTGCGAGCTCCTCTGACATTTTCAGCTGGATTCGGGTTACTGTGACTCATGCATCACGGTGCGGTTAGGTCATCTGTGTACCTAATATTTTACAGTAACTCAGCAGGAGAACATTTTCTCTCTGTGGTAAAGGGAAAACAAAGTTGCAGGTTAACGTTAAAAAGCGTCACAGTGGCGCTGTGTGCATCATATGCAAAGGTCTGAATGACGTCTGTTTCACAGCATGGTTAATGTGCTCATCATTGTATTTAAAAAACTGAGGAAGCTTACTTGAGTTTTAGAGAAAAAGGAAATTATTCTTTTTTAACTCTTAGAATGTATTTCTTTTGTTTTAATTCATTGATTCCAAAGTCTAATTTTCTTAGAGGTCATTACAACAAAACCTTATATTGATTTTATGCCCATTTTATAATTAGAGTTGTAGTTCTTCTCCAACAGTTTTTTCTTTTCAAACTTATTTGGTAGATTTAACATGATCTCATCACATGTGAATAAATATCCCTGCTCACCTGTGTGCACCTTTCAGATCAGGTGAGCAGGAAATGTTGTGTTTTCTAATGTTTATCTAAACCATAACTCTATTTTCTATGAAAACAATGGGATCCCAAAATTGAAAAGATTGGAAAACATCCTGCTCTCTGTTGCTGATAAAGGAACTAGAAGAGCTATGAAATTAATCAGGGATTGTTTATATACTTCGCATAATATTGAGTTATAGATGATACTGCCTACTAGTGAGCTGGTGTGAAAATTCTTTTTTCTTTTTTCGTTTCTTGCTGTAAGTTGTGCATAAATGCAATTATGACAATGTCACCAGTGTGTAACCAGCAAAGAAAACCCAAGTGGGATTCACTTTCAATTTGCTGGTTCCTAGAATTTCTAAAAGTAGAATGGGAGGCAGATCATTTAGTTATCAGGCTCCTAATGTGTGGAGGAACCAACTACCAGTTTTAGTCCGTGATGCAAAAACCCTGACTACTTTAAGGGGAAATTCACTCTCTGCATTTGACCGAATCCCCTTGGGGACCAGTGGGTTGCCACCGTGTGGCGCCCGGGGAGCAGTGTGGGGTTAAGAGTTTTGCTCAGGAACCCTGAGTGGAGACTGTGGGGATCGTACTTGCAACCATCTCAAAGCACAATCGCACTGCTCTAACCACCAGGCCAACACTCCCTACAAAACGTTCCTTTTTGATAAGGCTCATAGATAAAGTGGCTCAGAGTATCTTGAGCCTTCTAGTTCTTCATTTCCTCTATTCTCCCATAATAACACTGTAATAACACTAAAATAACCTGTGTAATAATCCGGGCCTATAAGAGCCCTCACCTATTTCACTTATATTATTTATGTATTTTACAAACCAGAAAACACACTTTACCTGCCACCACTTTACCATTAATAAGATACTGTTTAAATGAGTCACCTTAAATCTCTCCTTCTTTATTTTTTACCATCCACTGCATATATCTGGATGCACTGTATATCCTTCATGCACCTTTTCCTCCTTTGTGCACCTTCTGTTGTTTATAAGAGTCGATGTCACAAGTGAATTTATCCATCAATAAAATTCTATTCTATTGTATACCCTTCTGTTCAATCTCTCTGCCTGCTCTTGTGTTTCTCATTCCGTCCTGCTCTCTGGATAATAAT
>NW_015151808.1:100216-101608 GCF_000732505.1 Cyprinodon variegatus | reverse complement strand
AGAAAGCTGCCAAAAAGGTTTACAGAAGGTTGAGAAATTAAACATAAGGGTGGAAAGATAATATCAGGGAAGGCATCTTTATGAACAGCAAGAGGAAAAACCCTGGAAGAAAACTCAATACACACTGAGACTAAAGCAGAGGTTCAAACTCTTTCAGGAAGAAAATGGGTATAGATATCTTGTCAGGGTTTCTGGGTTGCAGTCCAAGGTCTGGTGTCCTGCACCTTTTAGATTAATCTCTGCTTAAAACACCTAATTATTAAATAATCAGGTCATTTCAGAACTCCGTCTGCATACTGAGAGAGCTGTTTAGCCATTTGATTCAGGTGTGGAAGCAGAGGAAACAGACCTTGAGGACTCTTAAGCCTCTTTCCCATTGAATAATCTCAGTGGGAAAGAGCACATTAATGGGTTTTTTTTAAACATGGGTCGACCTGCTAACAATCGGCATTTGGCTCCCAACCCACTGGCAGAAAAAGCTGGGTCTAAACCCTTGCTGGCAAACTTCTGTCCTCTCGCCACTAGTTTAGTCATGATTATATCACCAGTGTGATAGAAATCAGGAAAGTAAAAAATGGAGAGCAACATGGAAGGAAGCCAGGACATAATCAGTGTGCTGTATTGCTTTGCTCTTTTGTCGCTCCGAATCCCTTTCACCAGCTCTGCACCATGTTTATCAAATGCTAACAGAGTTGTTTCGGGTTTAGATCGGATGAGAGTCGTGCAGTGGGTTGATGTCCATATGTTGGACTCAACTGTATCATGTAATTTAGCAGGTCAACCCAAGTCTGATGTTCCCACAGCATGCCAATTGGAGCAAAGCCGTTTGAAGGCAGTTATAACTCGTTTGCCGAGTCGTTTGGCACGGGTTGACACAAGTCAGTGAGCTGTTCCTACTGTCACTGAAAGAAGAGTCTTCCCAGGTTTAAACGGTTTTTCAGCCAGTGGGAAAGGGGTATAATAGAGGTATCCTGCTTTGGGTTATAACATATCAGTGAATGGTTGTGGTTGAAATGCAACCCAGTTCATAGTTAATGCATAGTTTTGCACTGCACTGCATGTAATGAACCCTTCTCTTAACCAGTGTTCCTGTAGCAGACTTACGGTTGACAAAGAGCTGCTCCTCGTGGGACAGGATGCTGGCCAGGTGGCCTCCATGCATCCGACATTCCCTCTCAGCAGAGTCCCACGTACGCTGGTGTTTAAAGTACTTGTAGCAGTGAGACTGAAACTTCTGCCAGCCAAATCCACACACCTCTGTGTCTGCACAGAGAGAAACACACATGGAAGTCATATAGGGAAAAGGCAACTACAAACAAAGCTCTTAAACACCATGAATAATTCTGATATTTTCATCAATGTTTTAGTAGGCTTCATGTTCAGGTTTTTTGT
>NW_015151808.1:96491-99184 GCF_000732505.1 Cyprinodon variegatus | reverse complement strand
CTTGAGTATATTTTTGAAGAAAAAAAAAACTTTTTGAAGTAGCTGAACTCTACTTTTATTTAAGTAATATTCTTGTGAGAGTGTCAATACTCTTATCTAAGTAAAACTTTTGGTTTGTCAATGCATTCGATTAAATTAATCTATTCAGGGATCAGGTGAAAATACAGTAAATGATAGATGTAGCTGGAACTTTTTTTTATTTTCTCCTGACATATATAGATTACCTAGACCATTAGGATTGCTTCTATAAATAAATGATTTAGAAAAGTGTTTCTTTCACTTGAATTTCTTATTTTATAATGAATTTCTTTATATATATTTTTTTACTTTATTCCATTATCAGACTTTTCCCACCCTTCTGTTTACATCATCTTAACCATTAGATTAAATGTTACCAGCAAAGTTACTCAGCACTTGAGTAGCCATTTTATCAAATCATGTTTTAGCTGTACTTGAGTAATTTTCAATTCAGTTTATTTTAATTCTGTTTATTTCTATAGCGCCAATTTACAACCATGTCATCTAAAGGCACTTTACACTTAAACCAGATCATCCAGTCAGATTGATTAAAAGTTTTCTATCTCAGGAAAACCAGTTGATTACATTGACTCATTGACTCTTCAGCAATCCCTCACACTAAGCATGCTTGTAGCGACAGTGGAGAGGAAAAACTCCCTTTTAACAGGAACAAACCTCCAGCAGAACCAGGCTCAGTGTGAGCGGCCATCTGCTGAGGCCGACTGGGGTTCAAGGGGCCAAAATTTTTTAATGACTTTCTTCACAATAATAAAAAAAAATGTGTTAAAAAATCAGAGACAACCTGTTTTACTCTAAATAGAGTATTTATAACTATACTTAGTGTAAATCTGCTCAGTCAGTGAAAAATGTTCACTCATGCAGTGTAACTTTTATTCTGTATGGTGTGGATTACTCCCCAGTCTCTGAGAGATCTGCTGGACTTTGACATTAGAATGAGTGAAATTACCTCTGAAATGTTGACACTAGAGTAAGTTTTACACTAATTTGGAGTGGGAGTTTGAAATGTTATCTGATATTCAAATCGGTAGGTGTTAAAGTAACACACTTGGTTTTACTTTGTACTTTTACTTGAATGACAAAATGTTAAAGTACGTAGGTCTCCTCTTATTCAAGTACTTTTTTCTGTACTCTAAGATAATATCACCTAATCTAGTGTACGATCAGATTTTTTTATTTCCTGATGGACTGGTTTTCACAGGGTTGTTTCAGTACAAGGTTCAGACATCAAGTCTTTTTAGGAATCTCTCAGAAAACCTCATGAAGCAGCTCTACTCTCTCATTGTTAAAACCAGACCCTGGTGACGAGTCAGACAATATTTAACATGAATGCTCAGACTCTGTGTAAGAATGCTGCTGTGACTAGGAGCTGTAATCGAAACCAAAGAGGGGTGCAACAAAGTCGCAGTGTGAGACTGTTTTGTTTGCCTTTTTGGTCAGGCTGTGTAAATGAGAGAGTTGAGATGGAGCCATAAAGCCTTAACAAAAACCTCCAGCTGTTGCACAAAAGCTTTGATTTATTTTCCTCTCATCAGACTGTGTTGTTGTGGCCAGATCGATGCCGAAGTGTAATTCGGTGAAACGCACACACGGACGGAGTTCAGGAACACACAGTTGGATTTTATTAACCATCACAAATATCCCGTTGTGTGCAGGTCAAACACACAGACGGGCGGACTTGGCCCCGTGGACCATGAATAAAAGTCTCTGAATCAGCTCTCTCCTTTGTTGGGCTCAGCAAACAATGACTGTTTTGTGTCGCTGACTTCAGGACAATGTGAACGCCAATAAAGTCGCAATGGAAAGCTGCTGTCACTGTTTCAGGGTATTCAAATTTCATCATAACGACTCTGCTCTGCAGACACCTGGAGGTGCAGGTGAGGCCTGGAACCCTGCCTTTTCTCTGCAGCTCTGGCATATGCAGAAACATAGGAGGTCACCCTAAAACACAACTGCATCCAGGAGATGAAGTGGGAGGCAGCGTTTGGCAGAAAATAATCAATGCCAAGCAGCTGGGAAAGCTTTCTGGTAGAATAATAGAGCAATTATCTGTTTTCTTTTTTTCCCGTCCTGATAATTTTCAGTGCATGAAAATCACAAGAGGACATCTGTCTCCCTGCTGCTTGGTCCATCAACTTCTTGATGCAATGGGCAGGAATTCTTCAGCTCTATCTAAGTCGCATATGTCTAAATTATGCAAACAAACAAATCAGGGCTTAGGGGTTTCCTCGTCTGCTCTAACCCACCACTCATCGTCAAACAGAAAACTATGTAAACAAGGAGGGGTATAACAGTATAGCCAGCAAACCAGAAAAGAGGATAAATATTTGCTTTATGGGAATGACAGGAGACCAATCTAGAGTGGTGTATTCTACTGCTAGAGGCAGAGATCATCATCTTACCACGGATCGCACACAGTGAGAGTTCTACAGCAGCAGGAATTAGTGCATCTATATGCTGCTTCTATTATACCAACACATCACAGCATTAAGTTTTTACTTTACTTGTTTTTTTAGTGCCTGAAATAGTCTTCAATTTAAGCCAAAATGGCCGCTAAACAGTGGGGGAAATAAATAATTTGACCCCTTGCTGATTTTGCAGGTTTGCCCACTTACAAAAAAATGCAACAATCTATAATTTTAATCATATGTACATTC
>NW_015151808.1:94182-96186 GCF_000732505.1 Cyprinodon variegatus | reverse complement strand
ACGGACATCAGGGACTGTTGATCTGCACCAGGCTGGGATGGGCTACAAGAGAATCGGAAAGCAACTTGGAGAGAAAAGATCAACTGTCGGTGCAGTTATCAGGAAATGAAAGAAGCACCACACCACGGCCAACCTCCCCCGGTCTGGGCCTCCACACAAGATCTCGCCTCGTGGGGTGTCCCTGATCATGCCAACGGTGAAGAATCATCCCAAAACCCCAAGGGGGGAACTGATGAATCAACTGAAGGCAGCTGGGACCACAGTTACAAAAGAAACGGTTGGTAACACACCACGCCGACATGGATTGAAATCCTGCAGCACACGCAAGGTCCCCCTGCTCAAGAAGAAACATGTACAGGCCCGCATGAAGTTCACCATTCACCACCTGGACGACTCAGAAGAGGCCTGGAAAGAACACCGAGTACAACCCAAAGAACACCATCCCCACCGTCAAGCATGGTGGTGGCAACATCATGCTTTGGGGATGCTTTTCAGCCAAGGGGACGGGACAACTCCATGGTATTGAGGGGAGGATGCATCAACTATAAAAACCGTTTGACATCTGCGCTGGCCAATAATGGTTTTTCTACAAAATATTAACATGCTGTTTGTCCAAGGGGTCAAATACTTGTTTTTCCTCATCAGATGGTTATCAATTTTTATAAATTCATATGATGTGAATTTCTGGCATTTTCTTTGGGATTCTGTCTCTCACTGTTGAATGTACATATGATTAAAATTATAGATTGTTGCATTCTTCGTAAGTGGGCAAACCTGCAAAATCAGCAAGGGGTCAAATACTTATTTCCCTCACTGTACAATAAGATCAACCAACACTATTTTTTTAGGGCAAATACCAACGTCAACTCACCAAATATATCAAACCATTGCTCTATTTTTGGTTTCATGCTTTTGTTCCGTGCCCCCTGTGGTGGTCTAGAACCACATCTGCAGCTTACTGTTCTGGAAAATCCTAAGGTTATGCTACGTTCAGACCGCCAGCAGCAGAAGCAGCTAGTTTACATGCAAAGTAAATGGTTTATGCACATCAAGGCTCAGTAAAAGGTCCTGCGGCGCATTTTGAGCAGCAGGAGCTGTATCTCATGAGCTTCTGAGCATCTGACGTGCATGCAGCGCTTCAGAAACAGCAGCAACTGCTGGAGTTGGAAAAATTTAACTTTTTCCTCATCAACCAATCAGAGAAGCTGATCTGGGAGCTGGCAGGGAGACAGTCACAGCGCCGCTGATGCAGATCACTATGATCACTCCTCTGAAACAGTTTATCAAAGCCTAAATTAACTTAAAATGTCAAAACCTGCTGGCAGAATATGTTCGCTTTTATTCAGTTCATTGGTGTCTGCAATTTGGATGTGGATTGAAAAGTAGCGGAAAACTGCAACGAGGCGACCGAGTCAGAGGCTGGCGTTGAAGGGGATTTCCAGTGACAGCACACTGCCGGTGTACTGGGGTCTGAGCTGCTCCGACACTGAAATAATATTTGAAGGCAGGATTGTAATCTTGATGAACTGTATGCAAAGATGACGTTTTCATCTGGACTTTCTCACTTAAAAACATATTAAAACTACTTTTTACCCACTTATAACAGCAAATAGAGCGGCCATTGTCACAGGCACAGAAAGGTTAGGGCAGCTCAGCCCAACGCGCATCACACCCACTTTTCAACAGCACAGCTAGAGCAGCAAAGATGCTTCAGCGTCAGAACTAATCTTGTGCAAGGGTAAAAAAATAAAGCAGCATCTCTCCTCTAATCTTGTTTCTGCCATTGTGCATTTTACTGCAATGGAGAGAAAATACTCTCTCATAGTACCTTTGAGTATGACTCCCTAAATGTAGATTTGGCGCGTCTATCACATATTGATGATTAAACATTTGTTTTTATTTTTTTAAAGGAAAAGTCTGTTCATATTAGGAATTCAAACTTCTGAAAGTACTTTAAATATGAAATTATTGCATCCAGTTCAATAAATGATCAGTGTTTTTTAA
>NW_015151808.1:89445-92322 GCF_000732505.1 Cyprinodon variegatus | reverse complement strand
TTCACGTACTTTCAACATTTACAGTGCTGGGCTCCACAGATGCCTTTAAATCAGACCTGGCCTCTGCCTGCTCTGTGATCCCAATCTTTACAGGCCTTATAGGCATCTCTGGGCGGGACTCCAGCAGTATAGGGACCATCATACTGTCATTTCTGACAGATTCCTCATCTGGGAGAACAGTAGCTGAGGGATGATGAATCACAGCTAATTTGGGACTGGAAGGCATTGTATGGTCAACAGGTGTAGTCAAGGCTGCAGTTGTAGAAATGGTTTTAGCCTTTGCGCTGTGTGTGGAGCTTGTGGTGGACAAGCTGCTGCTGGGATGCTCAGAAGTAACAAGTGGAGGTTTGGTGGTGAACGCTGCATGTTTCCTTTCTTCAGGCAAAGTGACCGAATAATGTGCAGAGGGACTGGTTTGGGAGGATGCACCATGTTTTTCTGTTGTAACTTCAGTATTCAGAGTTGCCACAGCTGGTAAAACAGCAGTGCTGCCTACTGGAGGCAGATCTCCAGAGGCCTCCCCGTCTCCAGACGCCTGCTCCTCACCTGAGCCTGTTTCTGCAGCACCATCAGTTGTCTTTTCATCTCTGCCTTTTTCTTCCAGACCTGCAGGGGGCAGAGGCTGTTGGGTGTGAAGGAATGGATGAACTGACGGATGCGTGTTGGGTTTATCTGGAAGATCGACATCTTGCCCAGAGGCCTCCCCGTCTCCAGACACCTGCTCCTCACCTGAGCCTGTTTCTGCAGTTCCATCTGTAGTCTTTCCTTCTCTGTCGTTTAATTTCAGATCTTTTGGGGGCAGAGGCTGTCGGGTGTGAAGGATGGGGTGAATTGATGGGGGTATGTTGACCAGGGTCGGTTTATCTGCATGATCGACATCTTGCCCAGAGGCCTCCTCCTCTCCAGATGCAGACCCTTCAAAGTCGCCTAGACTGGCTTGAGTTGTTGTTTTTGGGGACTTTATATCTGGGGTCAAAGTTGGAAGCTCTGTGCCTCCTATCTCTGCCTCATCCGTTATCACACCAGCTAGTATTGAAGCAGGGGTGGGAAAGGTCTCATCTCCAGAAGTCTTTTCAGGAGTGGCTTTCCGTTTGTCCTCCAAGTCTTCATGTAGGCCGGGCTGTGAAACATCAAGGAGAATTGGAATTGGCAGTGTGGTAGAGGTTGCTGATGAATACTTAGATGGATGAGTGGTGGTTGCTGCTGATTTATCAAGCTCTTGAGATGGAGTAGTCTGTTTGGGGACTGTCTGGATTTCACTGACTGAAACAGTAACAGTTGTCTGGGCTGCATCTATGGAAGGAGTGGCCTCTTCAGGCTCCGCTGTGGGGCTCTGTAAATCATCGTATTTTAGGGTATACACCGTTGGTTCCTCTTGGTCGCCGAGACTAACCTCCCCCACATAAACAGGAGAAGCTGTCTCAAACTGATCACCGCGGGCTTCCCATGGAGGTGGTGGATCGAACGTCACCTGGGTGGACGGAAGCAAATAAAAACGTTTTTCAAGAAGAATCAGCTATTTCAGTTTTGTCTGCACATCTATCCAGGCCAGCTGACAGCTTTCCTAGGGCCCGGAACAAAAAGTCTTTTTGGGCCCCCGTCTACAACTATCTCTGATCGAGCAGCAAGCCCTTCCACTTGCACTGTGTTATGTGTAGGATGACTCTCTGTCTCCTCCTCAAACACACGCTCCCCCCGCCCCCCAAAACTGCGACAGGAGACCTGCTACAGTACAATGTCCTTTTTCTGCGCCTTAGACTTAGACAGATTTATTTTGTATACACCAGTGTATACAAAAAGAAATTAAGTTTAAAACAGCATCCTTGAAAACATTAATAAATACATAAAAAAATTGTAATATAAACATATAACATATATATATATATATATATATATATGCATAAATATATGTATTTATTTAGTTTAATATAAAAAAAATTTTCATGACAGTTTTTTCTCAAAAAATATTTCTGCCTGTATTTTTAATAGTCAGTGTCAATTTTAGACCCCCCCTCTGTCCTGGGCCTGGGACAATTGACCACTGGCATGCATCTAGCCCAGGGATCAATTTCCTTCAATGTCTGAAACATGAAACATTTTCGAAACTGATAAAATTAGCCAGAATGACCCACTGTCCAATACCTACATCAGATAGAAAGCGAGAAACAAAGGCTTGAGAGAATGAATGATCATCGGGTTAAACGCTCTCCTGTACCTCATGTTTTCCATTGACAAAGCGGATCTTCTCCGATAGAAGTTCAGAGTCTTCGTTGTTCAGGACAGCCTCACTGGATATCTGTGTGAGTCCAGGGATGTGTGGGAAGTGAAACTGGGAGCCATTTGATGGCTGGTTCAGGAAATCCAAGACATTTTTCACTGGAGGTGGAGGAGACGGAACAAGTTTTAAGAAAACAGACGCAATCGGATTTTAAGTATAACTCTGGATATGCTATTTGTACCAATTGGGGGCTGAAAATGATTTACAAATTGATGTGATAAATCTTTGGATGTTAATAAAACTTTAGTAAAAGTTTGTAAGCAGAGTAATTGCATAATACGGATCTGGACTTGTGAAATTCCTTAATTCTTCCAAAAACTTTCAAACTGTGGTGAAGGTGGAGAAGTTGTCAGGCTTCTTTAATTTACTGTTTGGTTCCTAGAATTTCTGAAAAGTTATCCTGAGCTACCTCTATAGTTCTGCTGCTATAGGCTTAGACTGCTGGAGGACATAGGGACCCCTAGTTTATCATTCTGCATCATTCCATCTCTATTCTCCCACTCTGCAGAATCTGTTAGTTCAAAACTTTATGTTAAGCTCTCCTTTTTCTCATAGTAGCTTCATCTGGTCTGTTCCTGTTTGGCTGTGACTCCATGCTG
>NW_015151808.1:87819-88434 GCF_000732505.1 Cyprinodon variegatus | reverse complement strand
TTTCACGATTTCCTGCCCTTCGGTATCTGTTCTTTATTTCCCAGCCTATTGCAGATGGAATCACTTTGAATATCCATTGTTGATGTGCATTTTGTACGAAGTTACACCCAAACATGACCTATATTGACCCTTGTCTCCAAAAGTGGTCCTTAAATGTTTGGCAGAAAAAGGGACCAGCTGTTTTGTTTGTAGAATGTGATCATCTTAGAATAAAAAAAGAAGTGTTTTCCAGCTTATTTGGCTTCTCACCAGCGTTGAGTAAGTTACTCAAAAAAGTAGTTCTAGTAAATACATATTTCTCCAAAAAAGTGAGTTAGTAAATCAGTTACTGCTCAGTGAAAGTTTGTTACTAGCCAAAGTAAATATGCAGTTACCTTTTATCTATTTACCTTTTATGTATTAAAATGTCCAAGAATTGGAAAAACTTTATTGCTTTTGGAATTTAAAATACAGCTAATAGTTTATTTATGGAATATAAGGTGTTTGCTATTAATTAACAAATTAAATAATTAATTTAAAGGTCTACACACCTGAAAACATTGAAAAACAATTTGCACTACTGGAAAAACAATCTAGAAAATAAGTAAAAAGTTCCTTAAATTAAGTATATTTACC
>NW_015151808.1:80003-85375 GCF_000732505.1 Cyprinodon variegatus | reverse complement strand
AAAAAAACCCTAGCAGGACCTAACAGGAAAACATAAACCATGCAAATAAAATCATTATTTGCATGGTTCCAGTAGTTGTAGTCCTGCTGAGGAGACATTTTTCCCCTGAACTGTTTTTATAGAATCTTTTGATAGTAATATTTGCAAACATATCTGATGGTTTTCTCTTTCTTTAAACTATTAAGCTCTCTGTTTCTATGCAGTCTACACACCAGACTGTTTACTTTGAACGCTGCCATGGAAATGTTGGGTAACGTCTTTCTAAACTTTCATTTCCTTTAATTACTGCGACCTTTTGATTGAGTTTATTTATATTATGATTCTGTTGATCAAGCAAAGGATCTAAAACTCCTAAAACCAGATATTTACATCCAGTTTATAAAAAGATGCATAGTAAACTTTCTTATTTCATTCATCTATTTAGAATAAACTTCTTTTGTTTTGGATTAGAAATGATTATAAGAAGTATTTAGATTTGCTGAAAACAAAAAGGAGAGAAGTATTCTCTCTGTTACCGTCAGAGCTTTACATGCACGTAATATAGCCATCATTAAAACTTTTTTTGAAATTGTGTGTCATTCTGATTAAGGTATTCCCAGCATTTATGCCTAAATTCAATCAAAGCACTCCTAAAATTGGCATTGTTTTTAATTTGCTTTTAAAAATAAAAACCCATCTACAGGGTGTGAATGTCTGGCATTTTGATAAAGCTTCTAGTTAGAGTGGCTCAGGTTATCCTGAGCTATCTCTATAGTTATGCTGCTACAGGCTTAGACTGCTGGAGGACATAGGGACCCCCATTTCATCATTCTGCTTCATTCTATCTCTATTCTCCCACTCTGAAGAATCTGTTAGCTCAATCTCTAACGTTCTGCTCTCTCTGCTTTTTCTCATAGTAGCTTCATCTGATCTGTTCCTGTTTGGCTGTGACTCCATCCTGGAGAGAAATATCAGCTGTGCTGCTGCCATCAACACCTTTGTTTCTAGATGTTGGAGTTCGGTCTGTTTTTCAGTGTAGTCGTGTTTCTCTGACTGTGAAATACGGCTTTAACCAGGATGTGCTGCACAATGCATAATTTTACATACATCATGGAAGTCATGCGATCGTCCCATATGAAATGTTTTCAGAAGCAGCCGTACAACCAACATTTCAGTGGACATCCGTCTAAACAAGGCCTCATTTTCCTAATCATCTAGATGCTTTACTACTTCCCTCATTTCACCGAACAAGGAGGAGACCAACAGGGAGATGAAAGAGAGCTGAGCACTGAAAGAGAAGAACAGCAGACAGAGAGAGCAGCAGCCACCAATCCAATCCTCTTGATTTAGGGGATAATATCACAGGTCCTAAACAGGACAGTTCTAGTTCCTGCTCACACACAAAAAGAGCCTTTCATGAAAACTGGTTGAAAAGCTTTAAATGGTTGAAATATTCTTCTAAAAAATGCTGCTTTCACAAACTGTGTTTCCAAAATGCATGGACTAAAATAAAACAGCACTCAGAGCTATGGAAACACATTTGCAGAGAATTTTCAGTGAGCCGAAATGATCAGTGAGGAAATTCTGTTAAAAAAAGCATCATAAAAGCCAGATTACATTTTGGAAATGGCCCCAAAATTAAAAAACTTTGGTCACATGTCCTGATTTAGCTCAAATGAAAGTGTTTGGCTATAATGAACATCTTTGTGGAACAAGGTGGGAAAAATGAACAAACCCAAGAACCCCATCCCACTGATGAAGCACCGTCTTGGCAGTAAACTGCAGTGCAGACATTTTGCAGTAGGAAGGACTGATGCACTAAACAGAGTAGAGGTCATAATTAGGAAAATATAATATAAAAAAATATTAGGAAAAACTTAAGGCGTCAACTATGAAGTTAAAGATGATTTTTGCCGTGGATACAATATTTGAATATTTTTGCAAAACTCTAAATTTAAAGTAGAAGAAGTGAAAAAGCAGTTATAACATTTTCTCTGCAATGGGTTTTATTCATCATCACTTTGCTAAAGGGTTCCTGTTTGGGGGTTTCTTCTGCATTTTGATGTTTCTGATCTGTTTGTTGCCATTTTGTTGTCCCTGGTGATTTAGTTTCTTAGTCTGGTGTTTTTTAGCCTCAAGGAAAACACTCCAGGCTTTAGATGTGTCTCTGCTTCAGCAGTACTAATTTCCATTGATAGTTAAAGTAAAGTTAAAAAAAAAAAAACAAGGAAACAGGATTTTTGTTTTGTTATTGTGCAGGTAAAGATTTGCTCTTTACCTGATCATATTCTTCAGCTTAAAAGCAAGTAAAGGAGAAGTTTTAGGCTCTATGGCTGCATGGGTGGAATGTTATGCTATCTGAATGCACATGCAGATTGGGCCCCTTTCAGCTTTACTTTGCGTAGTTCATAGAGAGATATTTTAGCCACATGTATGAAGATTTAAAGAGGTTGTGGTTTTGAAAAGCTCTAATCTGAGGCTCCATCTTCTTTTTCTTTCATTTCACATAAAAAGCCTTTTTTTTACCCCCTTTACAGATGGTTTTACTAAAACATCTGTCTTCTCTCGCTAAAATGTGGACAATTACAACCTCAAAATGTTTATTATTTATTTATGATTTTACCTTTCTACCCCCCTCAGCTCCACTTCCTTCCTTCCTACTTCTCCTGACCTGGACTTTATGCATTTTATAATCTCTCAATCTTCCACTGGATCCTTCTGTTGCCATGTCCTTTGTTGCCCATCATACTTCTCTTTTAATCCAAGTGCTTTTTCTCCCTGAAAGATTCTGAAAGGTTAGCTTTTTTCCTGTTATCATTAAGATCCTTCTTTTCTACTCCCTTCATGTCTGCATTTCAGTCCTGCAAACAATCAACTAAACATGACAATCTGGCTTAAACAGGAAAAGTTTAGTGGGATCCAATGTGGTCATGCAGCGAGAAGAAAAAAAGTCTGTCTTTTTTTATACAGGCAATACAAATGTGTAGTTTCCGCTGTAGCAGTGAGCTGTGCCCCACTTCAGCTCCTTTCTGATATTGATTTGAAGCAGCCGCAGATAATAAACAGTTTCTGGCCTCTGTTTGTTATGATTAAGACCCACTGCTGCCAGCAGCTGCCATAAAACAATGCATGCTTTTGTCTCCTCATTAGGATTTTATGTTCAATGTGGGAGAAAGGTTGTGGGAAATTGGGCAAAACTCTGCCTGCAGGGGATTTAAACTGACATCTAACAAAAAAAAAAGAAACTTAAAGAAAAGACCAGAAACCACTTCCTGGTAATACTTTATCTTCAATGAGTTTAATGAGAGTTAGGTTTTCCAAAATGATGTGGTAAGATGAGGAAGAGGAGGCTGACTCTGATGTTGAAACTATAATTAGTTTGATTTGTGGACTATTCTTACTGGGAGTTCATTTTCATTTTACTCAGAATAGATAAATAAAGTGTCCCTTTAAAATGTGTAGGATCAGTATGTGGGCTCCATGGTGGCAGCACTGTTGCCTTGAAAGAAGAAGGTTCTGGGTTCTATTCACCGGCCTGGGGTCTTTCTCCATTTTCCATGTTCTCCCTGTGCATGCATGGGTTCTCTCTGGGTACTCCACAGTCCAAAAACGTGACTATTAGGTTAGCTTGCTTCTCCAAAATGTGTGTGGGGGTGTGTCTGCCCCAAAGGATTACTGTTTCTTTTGACAAGTTACATTTTTGAATACTTTTACGTTTTTTTTAAAGTATTTATGGTTTTGTAATGAAAAGTAACGACGCAGGATGAGGTATTTAGTCATATTTTTCATATAAAATGAATCATGTAAATCATGTAAAGCACTTTGCATTGTCTTTGTACTGAACTGTGATATACAAATTAACTTGCCCTGCCTTGCCTTGTGTTGCTGCTGATGTGTGTTTGTGTGTTTTTGTTCTTTGAAAATCATTTTTCTGTAATTGTATTATTATCATAAAAGCAAAATAGTAAAAAAAAGGATATGACAAAAAATAAGATGTAGTTGTCCCTTTAAAGTCCACTGGTGCTTTTTGTTCTCATTAACCACATTTTTTAAATATCTGTATCAGCTACCATGTTGCCAAGTTGCTGTAAAAAATGTTGTGTAGCTCCTATCTAAAAGCTATGGCGAGCTAAATTTCTTTCACATTTTTTGCAGTGTTTCAAGTCACCTACGTATTTGGGAAAGCGTTGTCCAGCTAAACCACCTTCAGGCCTGTTTGGTGAACAAGACCAGCTAAACCACATATCCCAGTGGGTGTGTGTGTGTTGGGTGCATGGTTAAATGTCTCTGCCTTGCCCTATCATGGACTGGCAACCACTTCAGGGTTTACCCCGCCTCTTACCCATAGACTGCTGGATGGATGAACGAACAGATAGACGGACGGACGAAGAATGTGCAAACGGACGGATCATCAGTATGTTTATTTCCAATTTATTTGCTAGCTAAGATCTGAGAAAATCTCTGACCTTTGTGCCACTTCATTAATTATCCCCTGTTGAGCTCCATCAGCTAAGAACTGTGGGACAAAATCTGAGTCCTGTTTCTGTTGCACGCAGTGTTCCTGGGCTGAGTTTTGAGTAAACCCACTCTTCTGGACAATGAATGGTCCCACGCATTGTCTCAGGATATGTTGTGTTTTCCATAAAGCTGAATTCACTGAAGACCTTTTGTTCTCTAGACAAATCCTTTTCCAGATGTCCCAAAGGATTTGGAGCAGAGAGAATAACTTTGCATGGGTCTCTTTCTGTCCATCATTATACGGCCAGCAGAATTACACTCTGCCATTACCCTTGATGTTTTGCTTGGATAGACCTGACTTGTCTGTTTTCCTGTCACAATCCTGCCTCTGCCAACATTGAGCAAACTCTATGGTGGTAAAACTATAATTATCCAGTAAGCACTGATGCTTTAGACATTACTGAGACAAGGTAATCGGCCTGTTTAATAGATTCACCAGATGATTTTATCCTGCAGTTGACCAGTGATGGCACTCCGAGTCTATTGGCATTATTTGTTTTTTGTCCATTTTGTAAAATAATTTAAAACAAACAGCAAAATTGTGTTTATGTTTTGTATCAAAGTTTAAATTTTAAGAAGCTGGTGAAGATTCTCAGTCATCCAGGTCATAGTCATACCTGTCTATGTCCCCTTTCAGAGGCAGGCTAACAAAAGTAGCCAAACGACCCCCATTCCAAGTGGTGGACCTATTCGTCTGTTTCAATTTGCATGTTTTCTAAACAAAAATAAGGTTTTGTTGGGCTGCTGTATAAAACCTGAGCTCTACGCTATTCCTGACATTTTGAACTGAAAAGACTTCGAAGATGGGAAGTGAAACGCCTTTAAACTTGGAAACAAAGTCCTTTGGATTGCTTTTGAATGTTTTTGGAACAATT